>NC_085957.1:6278360-6582398 GCF_963556715.1 Cydia fagiglandana
TTGTTGAATTTTGTAAGCTGTTATTTATTTTTTAATTTAATTTTAATTATTTTATAATGTACTTTGACGATGCAAAAGCGACTGTAAAATCCTACTTGATTAAATGATATTCTATTCTATTCTATTCTAGAAAATGCACGAAATAGGCACGCAGTTTGACGCAAACCTGTGACAGATTCATCCGATCTGGACGCACTTTTAGATCTCATCACTCGTTCGATTACAAAACTCCGTGACAAAACTAATGTGTTGTCTATATTATATTTGTTCCTGTTTGGTTACAGAAGCAGACTGGGGCACGTCAGATGACGCGTGGGGCGAGCCGGCCGCGGAGTCCGTGTGGGGCGACGCCCCGGCCGCTACCGGTATAGTTCACCAAATATAATTTGCACCGATTAACTTAACCTCTAGCCGCCCATACGCCAAACCTGGCCAAGCAAAATGAAATTTTATTTTGTCAACACAAATTAGAATGGAACAGGAGATACCTTTTTATAGGTCTCTGGACCGCTATACTGCAAAACGTAATTCAAGACCAAAAAAAGTAAGACAATGTTGCCACTGCAATAATTTGTTTGTAAAATAGTAAATTCCTTTTGATAAATAATCACGCTAAGATAATTCATTCATTAGTAATTTTACTCCTACTATTTTAAAAAGTAATTTTATTTACTTCATCATCATCATCTCAGCCATAAGAGGTCCACTGCTGAACATAGGCCTCCCCCTTGGACCTCCACTCGTACCGGTTGGAAGCGACCCGCATCCAGCGTCTTCCGGCGGCCTTAACAAGGTCGTCCGTCCATCTTGTGGGTGGACGTCCTACGCTGCGCTTGCTAGTCCGTGGTCTCCACTCGAGGGTTCCGTACTTTTTAGTATTTGTTGTTATCGCGGCAACAGGAATACATCATCTGTGAAAATTTCAACTGTCTAGCTGTCACGGTTCGTGAGATACAGCCTGGTGACGGACGGACGGACGGATGGATAGCGGAGTCTTAGTAATAGGGTCCCGTTTTACCCTTTGGGTACGGAAACCTAAAAAGGACAATAGTGGTGAACCGCTTTGCTGGACGTGGGACACTATAAGGCTAAGACTTTGAATTTATTAATGTTTCTTTATTTCAAATAATACACTACGAATTCAAAAGTTGGAATAAGTACTTATTTAGAAGCGAACATAGAAATTAAAATGTTGAAAAGTATTCTGAGTAATAATCTATAGTTCGTTTTTTTGGCATTAGAAAGAACTTGCAAGAAGGTACAGCGATCTTGACATGTCTTTTAATTGAAAAACGCTTTTTAAAAATCAAAAACTATTACTTATGAAAGTAGAAGAATATAAATGATAGTATTAGATTCATAATTGTTACATATTTGCACTAACTTATTTTTTAAATGTGTTATCCGATTAAAAGACACATCAAGATTGTTTACCTTATTTCTAATGCTAAAAAAACGAACTATAAGTAATTATTTATATTTATTTTCTATAATTTGTCAACAGCGACAGAGACGGTGTCATCTACTATCACATCATCATCATCATCGGCGCCTCGTTGGCGCTGCGTGTACGAGTTCACGGCGCGTACGGTGGACGAGTTGAGTCTACAGTGCGGTGATCTGGTACGTAGTCAGTACTAGAGTCGGACTAGACTTTTCGACGCCGTGTCAGGCACTTGTCCCACCAAGAGCGAGTAAGCGATTAACTATCGGCGATTTTCTCGCCCATGAAACGAACAAAAGATTAGGATCCTGTATTAGTAAAAGAGACACATATATTAATAGTTCATCGCTGGCTGTTCACACTGCCGGCGAGAACACTCGCTCTACTAGTTTGTCGCCGCAATAAAATAAAACTAGCTCAGCGGTACTCGCTCGGCGATGCTCGCTTCGTAGTTAGAACTCAAGCTGCGAGACCAATCAGTCTGCGTGTTCGGCTACGCTGCACCGCCCGAGCGAGTGACGCGAGTAATAGCCCGTCGAACTCGAACACTCGCCTATAGCCGAGCGACAAAACTATTGGAGCTAACACTCGCTTCTCGCCGCTCGACGACTCGTTTCTAGTTTATCGTTCTACTCGCTTATCGCTCATCGTCGGCGGTGGGACAAGTGCCTCAAACACAAAAGCTGTCACTCGGACGCCACGTCACCGAAGTGTCAAAACTGAAATTGAATTTTATGCATATGCACGTAGGTCTATGTTGCTCTGTGATCTGTGACCGATTAATCCGTCTTTGGCGTTGGACCTGCGGTGCGGATATATCGGTCATTGGCGTCCAAAAGGTAACAAAATCCGGATTTTCAGTTTATTTCTGAATGAAATCCAAAATTCGGACAAAATCCGGATTTTTTTGTCTTACGGCTAAACTGTTTAATTGGTTATTGTTAATCTTAATGACATTATCTTGTTTTATTCAAACATTTCAGGTGAGCGAAGCCGTGGCACCGAGGGGCGATGCGGAGCCCGGATGGCGATGGGGCACCGCTCGAGGTATATTTCATTTATATAAACTACTCTATTAAATAGAGTAGTTTAACCCTTCGACCGTCATAGACTTCAACGCCGCGCAGGATAGGCAGTGATTCCCACTTTATACCTCTTCGACGCCACAAAGAGGTAAAAAGTGGGAATTACTGATGTTTGTCGTATATAAACGCAGAAATGTGGCGTGATTTCGCACAACTTTTTGTTTTTTTTTTATCATTTTTCGCAATATTTTATGAGATATGTTGAAATCTGCGATAAAAAAATGTTGCCCATTATTTAAACGTGTAAAAATTTAATATAATAAAGCCGGCCAAGTGCGAGTCGGACTCGCGCACTAAGTACGGACCATTATGCAAAAAACCGGCAAAAAAATCACGTTTATTGTATGGGAGACACACTTAAATATTTATTTTATTTTGTTTTTAGTATATATTTGTTGTTATAGCGGCAACAGAAATACATCATTTGTGAAAATTTCAACTGTCTAGCTATCACGGTTCATGAGATACAGCCTGTTGACAGACAGACAGACAGACAGTAGTCTTAGTAATATGGTCCCGTTTTGACCCTTTGGGTACGGAACCCTAAAAACTAAAATTTTACGAAGCAAATGAGTTATATTTGTTGTATTCCAGGTCAATCCGGCTGGTTCCCGGAATCCTACGTGGAGGATATCAACGCGGCCTCAGCGTACGCCACCGAGGTCATTGAACCGCTGGAAACTAAGACTCAGCTCGAAGGTAAACATCTCACTTTACTAGCATAGAGAAATATAGTAAGACAAGAGTGTTCACTCCATACATCAGTTTTGGCACCAAAAATATTAGTATTTTCATAGTCGACATCTAGCATCGAGTAGCGGAATTATCAGTACTTTAAGTAGCAGTAATAGTAGTACTGTCAAGTGTCAATAGATGTAGCACCGACCGGAAACTCTAATCTCAACAACATAAGACTTTCCGATAGGTGCTACATCTATTGTCACTTGACAGTACTATCAGTATCACTGCTACTTAAAGTACTGATAATTCCGCTACTCGATGCTAGATGTCGACTATGAAAATACTAATATTTTTGGTGCCAAAACTGATGTATGGAGTGAGCAGCCTTGTCTTACTTATATTTCTCTATGGTATAATGTAATAATGTATATATTTCAGGCATCGCTGAAGTCCCTGAAGCTGAAATAGCGAACGATCTTGGTGGGGCCATGCCAGTTGTCGGTAAGTATACCAAACCGAATAAAGTAAAACGATAAAAAAAAATACTTTTATTTATTTATTTTTACCCGACTACGGCAACGCAAAAGGAGGGTTATGATTTTGACCGGTATGTATGTGGGTATGTATGTATGTATGTATGTATGTTCATCTGTTCCCTCATAACTTCTAAAGTACTTATTATAATTTAACAAACGATGTGTCATTCGAATCGTCTTAATCGTCCGCTGGTTATAGGCTATATCGCATCACAAAAAAATGAACATTGCGCCCTCTAGAGGTCATAAAGTCACGAACCAAAAAACGAAAATTAAGTAATGATGATGTGTTATACATCATTGGAAAGAGCTCAATTAGCACATTTCAAATATATAAATATTGTTAGCTTTTGCACCCGGCTTTGCTTGCATGCGCCAGATAAAACATTAATTTATCGGTTAGGTGATTCGAACTATGAATCTACAAGCGCTCTGGATTCTATCCGCGTGTTACTCGACTACGGCGATACAAGAAGGTTTTTGCAAAAGAAATTTGTTTGGCCGCTATACATGGTGTTTTTTTAATGTCCTGCAACATTTTATAACGTGAACAGGTATAGAAGTCCTGATCAGCCAAAATGTATGAAACAGTCAATTTTTTTACAAGATACGTACGTGTTCCGAAGCCGGGCGCCTCCGGCGCCCTCGTACTAAAATTGTCGGGCGTAGCCCGACTGTACGCGTTCCAGAGCCGGGCGCCTTCGGCGTCCTCATACTAAAAGAGTCGGGCGGAGCCCGACGTACACGTTCCAAAGCCGGGCGCCTTCGGCGCCCTCATACTAAAAGAGTCGGGCGGAGCCCGACGTACGCGTTCCAAAGCCGGGCGCCTTCGGCGCCCTCATACTAAAAGAGTCGAGCGTAACCCGACGTACGCGTTCCAAAGCCGGGCGCCCTCATACTAAAAGAGTCGGGTGTAGCCCAACGTACGCGTTCCAAATCCGGGCGCCTTCGGCGCCCTCATACTAAAAGAGTCACGCGTTCCAAAACCGGGCGCCTTCGGCGCCCTCATACCAAAAGAGTCGGGCGTAGCCCGACATACGCGTTCCAAAGTCGGGCGCCTTCGGCGCCCTCATACTATAAGCGTCGGGCGTAGCCCGACGTACGCGTTCCAAAGCCGGGCGCTGAAGGCGCCCTCATACTAAATGTGTCGGGCGTAGCCCGACGTACGCGTTCCAAAGCCGGGCGCCTTCGGCGCCCTCATACTAAAAGAGTCGAGCGTAACCCGATGTACGCGTTCCAAAACCGGGCGCCTTCGGCGCCCTCATACCAAAAGAGTCGGGCGTAGCCCGACATACGCGTTCCAAAGTCGGGCGCCTTCGGCGCCCTCATACTAAAAGCGTCGGGCGTAGCCCGACGTACGCGTTCCAAAGCCGGGCGCTGAAGGCGCCCTCATACTAAATGTGTCGGGCGTAGCCCGACGTACGCGTTCCAAAGCCGGGCGCCTTCGGCGCCCTCATACTAAAAGAGTCGAGCGTAACCCGATGTACGCGTTCCAAAGCCGGGCGCCTTCGGCGGCCTCATACTAAAAGAGTCGGGCGTAGCCCGTCGTACGCGTTCCAAAGCCGGGCGCCTTCGGCGCCCTCATACTAACAGAGTCGGGCGTAGCCCGACATACGCGTGCCAAAGCCGGGCGCCGAAGGCGCCCTCATACTAAAAGCGTCGGGCGTAGCCCGACGTACGCGTTCCAAAGCCGGGCGCCGAAGGCGCCCTCATACTAAATGTGTCGGGCGTAGCCCGACATACGCGTTCCAAAGCCGGGCGCCTTCGGCGCCCTCATATTAAAAGAGTCGAGCGTAACCCGACGTACGCGTTCCAAAGCCGGGCGCCTTCGGCGCCCTCATACTAAAAGAGTCGGGCGTAGCCCGTCGTACGCGTTCCAAATCCGGGCGCCTTCGGCGCCCTCATACTAAAAGCGTCGGGCGTAGCCCGACGTACGCGTTCCAAAGCCAGGCGCCTTCGGCGTCCTCATACTAAAAGAGTCGGGCGTAGCCCGACATACGCGTGCCAAAGCCGGGCGCCGAAGGCGCCCTCATACTAAAAGCGTCGGGCGTAGCCCGACGTACGCGTTCCAAAGCCGGGCGCCTTCGGCGCCCTCATACTAATAGAGTCGGGCGTAGCCCGACGTACGCGTTCCAAAACCGGGCGCCTTCGGCGCCCTCATACTAATAGAGTCGGGCGTAGCCCGACGTACGCGTTCCAAAACCGGGCGCCTGCGGCGCCCTCATACTAAAGTGTCGAGCGTAACCCGACGTACGCGTTCTAAAGACGGCCGCCATCGGCGCCCTCATAGGCACTAAAGGAGTCGGGCGTAGCCCGATATAGGCGGCGCTCTGCGTACATTTTTGTACTGAGGACGTCCGCGCAAAAGTAATATAAAGTGACTTCAAAAAGTTAGTAACGAAATCATGACCCCAAAATTAATTAAATAAAAAATAAGTTCAAAAACTAAAACCCGACTACTTACTGCAAAAAAGTATGAAACAAGATAGAATTCTTATCTACAATTATCAAGCAGGAAATATTATAAATGTTACCATTTTTTTATATAAAAATACAACGTAATATAATTTACTGTTTTTTTTATATATTTACAGAGATTCAGAGGATAGCCGTGGTCGTATGCCACATTACTTTTAAGTTTATTATCGTGGCATACGACCACGGTGATCCTCTGAATCTCTGTAAATATATAAAAAAAACAGTAAATTATATTACGTTGTATTTTTATATAAAAAAATGGTAACATTTATAATATTTCCTGCTTGATAATTGTAGATAAGAATTCTATCTTGTTTCATACTTTTTTGCAGTAAGTAGTCGGGTTTTAGTTTTTGAACTTATTTTTTATTACATAAATACAAGACGCGCTAGTAAAAAGTGGCAACATTTTCTTAATTTTTTTTGGTCTTGAATTACGTTTTGCAGTATAGCTAACTTAGTGCTGCACTCTGGCGGCAGAACATTGCAGTATTACCCCCTATTCGAACGCTTATTTAACGCGCGTTGTAAAAACGCTCGTGTGAATGAGATTTGACCTGTTTTCTATGTTACCCATATTTGTTCCTGTTTGGCTACAGAAGCCGACTGGGGCACCTAAGCACGAAGTAATTCGTACATTAACCCACCGCTTACTATATCTATCGCACGCGCGTAATAATATTGCTGTCGCGCCCATGATGCCGGCGGTCAACTATAACTAATTCTGAATAACACTGTAGTATCTATGTATCTCTTTCCACAGAGGGTGGTGATTTCTACATAGCAGCGTACCCATACAACTCGGCTGAACCCGGTGACCTCGTGTTCGAGGCAGGAGAGAGGATCGAGGTCATGCGGCGAGACGGCGACTGGTGGACCGGACGTATTGGCAACAGGTAACATATATCGCAGCTGTAAGGTTTTATTTTACATAAAAGGCTTAGGAGACCGGACAGGTACATATGTCGCGGTTATATGGTTTTCTTTTATAGCAGGCTTGGGAGACGGGGCGTATTGGCAATAGGTACCTTATGTCGTGGCTGTAAGGTTTTATTTTACATAGCAGGTTTGGGATACGGGACGTATTGGCAACAGGTAGCAATGGTAGCATATTCGCGGTTATAAGGTTTTCTTTTACAACAGGCTTGGGAGACCGGACGTATTGGCAATAGGTACCTTATGTCGTGGTAGTAGAGTTGATTATTACATAGCTGCGTCACACAACTCAGCTGAACCCATCTGAACCCGGCGACCTGGTGTTCGAGGCAGGAGAGAGGATCGAGGTCATGCGGTGAGTCGGCGACTGGTGGACCGGACGTATTGACAACAGGTAACATATATCGCAGCTGTAAGGTTTTGTTTTACATAAAAGGCTTAGGAGATGGGACAGGTACATATATCGCGGTTATAAGGTTTTCTTTTACAGCAGGCTTGGAAGACGGGACGTATTGGCAATAGGTACTTTATGTCGTGGCAGTAGAGTTGATTGTTACATAGCAGCGTCACACAACTCAGCTGAACCCTTATAAGGTTTTCTTTTACATAGCAGGCTTGGGAGCCGAGACGTATTGGCAACAGGTAATATATGTCGCGGCTATAAGGTTTTCTTTTACATAGCAGGCTTGGGAGACGGGACGTATTGGCAAATGTACCTTATGTCGTGGCAGTAGAGTTGATTGTTACATAGCAGAATGGCGAAGCCACAACATTTTCCACTTTTCATTCCTATGTTAGTGATGATTTACAGAGGGCTTACTAATGGGGCCAAAATGGCGAGGTACTGTCAAGGATTATTATAGATGGCGCCAGCATAGGTTATACAAGTTCCTAGTTTTGTTCTAAAAGATTTGGCTGTAAAAACTAGCATCCAGGCCATAAAATTACAAAAAGAAAACTGGAATTTGACACTATTCGTATTGACAGATAAAAGCTAGACTAGCGCCATCTATAAATAACTTCGGCAACTAAAACATTTTTCAGAACCGGTATCTTCCCATCCAACTACGTGACAAAAGACGCCACGACGACCTCGGAACCGATCGCGCCCATACCGGAAGCGGTGGAACCGGAACCGGAGCCGGAACCCGCGCCGCAGCCCGCGGCGGTCACACCGGTGCTGCCCACCGAACCGGTACAGGTAGGGCTTTAGATACCCACGCAACTACATACATACATACATATAATCAGAATAATCACGCCTATTACCCGGAGAGGTTTTCACTAGCTACAGTCCTGAAATACCTCTTTCGCTTCTTTCTTTCTTAACATTCCTCATACACGCTCGCCGGATTAGGGTGTATTAATAAATTCCTGACCCGGGTATGTCCTCTGACCCGGGTATGTCCTTGAACTACGTTCAAGGCCACCGGTGGACGGGTAGCAGCGTCCCTCAAATTCGGTGTACTCGACTGCGATCGCCAACCCGCCTGCCAAGCGTGGCGATTATGGCATTCACCCCCCATCATGAAGGGGGAGGCCTATGTTCAGCAGTGGACGTCTTATGGCTGAGATGATGATGATGATGATGAATAAATTCCTGCTGAAGTTGGAACGGAGACCTTCGCTTTCGCTCGATCAATTAAGGTTTTTTCCATTAAGAAAACGTCATAGAAGACAAACAAGGTTTCGTTTCTTTTTTATAGCTGGTCAAACAAGTTTGTCAGTAGCCAAAACGAGAAATTGAAATTTTGTATCGGGCGATTACCCTTCGCGCCTACAATTTTTAAAGTCACTTTTTTCTACTGGCGGAAATGGCTTGACAGACTATAGTAACATTCTTTTTTTTTATTCCAGGAGCAAAAATCCTCCACACCAATCTCCTCAGAAGTGGCCGCTATTACCGACAACGCGTCCGTACCGCGACCAGCGTCGGCCGCCCGGCGAGACTCTGGTCGCGATTCTGCGACTGGGCGCAGGAAGGCCGAGGTGGCACAGGCTATCGCTGCTTACACCGCTACCAGGTTTGTTATCCACACTGTTTACGTCTGTTACCTCTTCACGCTTAACCTTTTGGACGCCAATGACCGATATATCCGCACCGCATGTTCAACGCCAAAGACCGGTTAATCGGTCATAGACCACAGATCTACGTACATATACATAAAGTTCAATTTCAGTTTTAACACTTCGGTGACGTAGCGTCTGAGTGACAGCTTATGTGTTTGACACGGCGTCGAAAAGGTTAAACTGATGGTATAAAGATAGAGTAGAAGAAATAGCCGCTATTATTGACAACGCGTCCGCACCGCGACCAGCGTCGGCCGCTCGGCGAGACTGGACGCAGGAAGGCCGAGGTGGCACAGGCTATCGCTGCTTACACCGCTACCAGGTTTGTTATCCATACTATATGTCTGTCTGTTACCTCTTCAAGCATAAACTGATGGTATAAAGAGTAGAAGAAATAGCCGCTATTACTGACAACGCGTCCGTACCGCGACCAGCGTCGGCCGCTCGACGAGACTCTGGTCGCGATTCTGCGACTGGGCGCAGGAAGGCCGAGGTGGCACAGGCTATCGCTGCTTATACCGCTACCAGGTTTGTTATCATATTGGAGTCACAAACATTGTGACGTCACTTTAAATTATTTAATTCGCTATACAGTTAAATAACTTGTTGTTGGAACGATAATCGTTTTTTTTTTTCGTTTAATTTTCTTTCCTAAGTTCAGTTTTGGGTTGTAAAATTACTAATATTTCTTTTTCAAAAATATTTTGATAACGTAGTAGTAATGGGTATATACAACCGACTTAATTCTATTTGCCGATCTCGTTGAAAAAATGTGACGTCACACCAGGGTTTGCCAAATGTGACAATGAGGGGGGGGGGGGGTAAAAAAACCTAGAAATTCGTGTGATGTACTATTAATGGATGACCCCTAAGAATAAAATGACCGTAGTTATGCAGAAAACGACCAACTCAATTTTTTTATCAATGCAGAAAGCGACCAAAGCCACTGAGTTAGGGTGTAAGTCACTTTGACAAAAATAAAAAGTTGGTCGCTTTCTACAGAACTACGGTCAAATATGGGTCGTTATTTTTTTTTTCTTATCAGGGCATAAAATAGGAAAGTTGAAAATATGAAACATTGACAATTGTATGCTAATTTGTATATGTTTGTTGATTTCAGCGCCGAACAATTGTCCCTGACCAAAGGCCAACTCTTGGTGGTTCGTAAGAAAGCTGACACCGGCTGGTGGGAGGGCGAACTGCAAGCTAAAGGCCGCAATAGACAAGTCGGCTGGTTCCCTGCTAGCTACGTCAAGGTATAACATGCTTTATTTTGTAAGACTTAAGGTTTGAGATCGCTTGATGCTTCCCTACCTCCTTCGTAGATCTCTGATGTAATATTAACTCTATCTGACCAAAGGCCAACTGTAGGTGGTCCGTAAGAAGGAAGGTTAGTGGGAGCGAGAACTAGAAGCTAAAGGCAATAGTCAAGTTGGCCAGTTTCCTGCAAGCTACGTCAAGGTATAACATGCTTTATTTTGTAAAACTTAAGGTTTGAGGTCGCTTACTGCTTCCTTGTCTCCTTCGTCTATCCCTGATGTAGTATTAACTCTATCTGACCAAAGGCCAACTGTTGGTGGTCTGTAAGAAGGAAGGTTGGTGGGAGAGAGAACTAGAAGCTAAAGGCAATAGACAAGTTGGCCAGTTTCCTGCAAGCTACGTCAAGGTATAACATGCTTTATTTTCTAAGGCCTCAGGTTTGAGATCGCTTACTATTGCTACAAGGCTATATTGATAAGTCCTGTCGAATTACTAATACTATCTGACCAAAAGCCAACTGTTGGCGGTCCGTAAGAAGTCAGATACCGACACTTTTTCTCATACTAGGATCCAAAGAGCTCGTGATTCTAGGTATGGCGAAAAAAAATTATGTTTTAGTTTTTCTGTTGCCTAAATACGTATTTACTTAATTCTGTTGCAGGTGTTACAATCTTCGGGCCGCACCTCGGGAAGAACGACCCCCGTGCTGTCATCTAAAATGGATGCCATGCCAGCCGAGACAGTCATCGATAAGGTAGCAGATCAGCTCAAGTAGCATAATACTTGCACCATTCTACTAACCCGGGGTTAACCGGTTAAACATGGAGTTACCATTGTTACCGGTACAATGTGACACTGGATTAACGATTTAACCGCTTAACCCCGGGTTAGTGGGATGGTGCAAGTGGGCCTAAATTGTTTGATTTAACCTTTACCCACCAAAGAAAATCTTACAGTACAAATGGCGGACTTAATGGCATGAAGCATTCTCTACTAGTCCACCTTTACGGCTTGGCCACGACATTGCGCGACTGGCGACGGTGGCGGCTACCGTAGATCTATTTTCTTTTCTTCATATATCGTAGCCATAGGGAACGAAAGGTCCGACCGCTGTGTCTCGCTCCAACCTAGGGTTGCCGCTGCCGCCGTCGCAAGTCGCGCAATGTCGTGGCCGAGCCGTTAGGCGGTTGTGGGCGTCGTATGTGTTGGTGCTTCTTTAACAACAACAACATATATTATTAACATACCATACATTTATATAACATTGTCACCCAACTGTCATACATATCGTCGGGTGATAAGCAAAAGTCACTAAGTACCACCACAAGTTCATAGCCATAGTGAACCATATTAGTACTGAAAGAAGGTCGATTATTTTAGTTTAAATTTTATTTAGTAATTAGTAGTTCGTTTTTTTAGCATTACAAAAAACTTGCAAGAAGGTAAGCGATCTTGACATGTCTTTTAATTGAAAAACGCTTTTTAAAATTCAAAAACTATTACTTATGAAAGCAGAAGAATATAAATGATCGTATTAGATTCATAATTGTTACATATTTGCCGTAACTTATTTTTAAAATGTGTTTTTCAATTAAAAGACACATCAAGATTGTTTACCTTATTTCTAATGCTAAAAAAACGAACTATAGTGACTTTAGCTTGTCACCTGACGATGTGGGTACCAATAATGTCTCATTGTCACCTATGAATAATGGGAAATGGATCTTATTTAGCTTATACAATTTAAAGCATGATTGAACAGTTTTGTTGGTATAAACAGTAGTAACTCTCTTAACTGTCCATCGGTGGACCTTATGCCTTTTGTAATAAGGTTTACGAACTGTCAGGTCTCGTAAAAGTTATGCCCAGAAAAACAGTTTTATAGCCTAAAATGATTCAACTTTGATGCGATACATCTTATTATTATTTGTTTGTCCTTTCCACATCTCGGGACCATGGGATCCCGGACTTTTGGGAGGCGTGCGTGGGGCCGAAGCCAACAGCGCAGAGGCCCTTTAAGACAATTTAATCTAAAGGCAAGGGATACACGTGGCGGATACCATCCCCGAACGCACAATGTAATACATCCGGAGATGGTCCCCGCCAGGTGCAAAGACTATTGGAGTGCAGCACTTTTGTGCTGCGATGGGAACTAAGGTCATGGGCTATAGATTTGAAAGTTGGATGGACTGGATAATGGGCTATGGGAGAGACTAGCGGACACCTGCCTGAACAATCAGTCTCAAAATTGTGTAAGACAGGTGGTGACTCGCCTACTCATTTAGTGGGCTCTACAACGGCCGCACGCACAGTGCGACAATAGGGCAACACTTCGGAGCGGCTGTAAAGTTGTCGAGAGGTGAGTCTGCGGTAGCCAGATCCCGGTGATCCGTTCAGCAGGCCGCCGGCGTTATGACATTTTACACTTCCAACCTGGAGCATAGGTCCCGCTCTTGCGACTCCACTCTGGCCGGCCAATCAAGGCAAGCACAGAGGCGAGGGCCAGATGACAGGGCCCTCTGGAATAGGGGTCCGCGGTGTCGCCACTCACCGTCAGCTCGCCACAAGCTGCCCCCGCGGGTTTATTATTATTATTATTATTTGTTTCTCCACTTTGGAATTCACGGGCCTACAAATCCCGGTCTTTTGATAGGCTTGCGTGGGGATATAGATCCAACACGTAGAGGCCCCTTGGAGAGCTTTAATGTCATGTAGAACGCCTGCTGGAACCCGTTCACAGGCGCAATTATTATTATTATAATCTTTATTTATCTTTCGTCTTAGGATAGGTTCTTTATAATATGAATATAAAAGTAAATTATTATTATTATTTATTCTCTTTATTTATCTTTCGTCTTATTATTTATTATTATTATTTAAACTTTATTGCACAAAAGAAAACTTATCGTACAAAAGGCGGACTTAATGCCAAAAGCATTCTCTACCAGTCAACCTTAAGGCAAAGCAGAGAGATTGTGGGCGGTGCAACTGCTACTACTACTAACAAAATTTAATATAAGAACGCAACGCTAATTTAAGGAATTTTAACATACATACGCAAGTACATCAAAATATACACGATACATATAATATAAATATAAATATACATATATATATATATATATATATATATATATACCTAACATTAAATATATACAATAAAATATATAACTTATATAACTAAAACTAGGAATCCTTCATGCATCTTGAAGACAATGAACTCTGAAGTAAATATGGAATACTATATTGCTTAAAGCTGTTGCTGTTCATATGATAAGCTACAAAAAACATTAAAAATCTAAGGGATTCAGATCGAAGGTCATTGGCGTGGGGGAGCCCCTTAACCTCTTAATCCCGGGATAGTGGGACCCAAGTAACTAACCAACTAACGTTGTTTAAGGTGATCGCCCTGTACCCGTACACGGCTCAGAACGCGGACGAGCTAAGTTTTGAGAAAGATGACATCATTGCAGTCACCGACCGCAGCCAAGACCCGGCTTGGTGGCAAGGTAACACTCAAAATAAGGTTTTGGCTAAAACTTCAATTTATTCCTCACTGGTACAAGCTTTTATCGCCGACTGTACTTTCTTTCCAGAAATTATGTGATCATATATGGCCTATCCTTGACACCCACGCTTCCCCCCCCCCCCCCTATCCCTTCGCACCCCCGGTCAAATTTAACTTTCAACATTTGACCCACACTAACTAACACACAATGCTAGCAGGGCAAGGTAACACTGAAAAACAAGGTAAATGGGTCACTTTCCTAACCCGGATTATACTAAAAATCAGAGATGTATGCGAGGAAGTTCGTGTCTTGCTCGAAGCAGTGAATTTTTCCATTTTCCTTTTTATGTAAAATTTTGTTGTATCGCTTGCAGACGTATCTACTTGCTAAAACATTTCCCACTAGTATTATTTACATGGATCTCTAACTTTTGAAAACACAAAATACCACTTTTGTTTTTAGTGCGTGTGACGTCTCCTCTAGCTGTCACTGCCATCGTCGTGCCATTAATAATTTAACAGATGGCGTTAGGGAGCTAGAACGCAATTAAGAGACCTACATCGCGCTTACGGAGTTTTAATGGGGTTCGCAACTGTCAAAGGTTTGCATAGATGGCGCCATCATAGCTTGCCCCTTTTTCTATGAGATTTGGCTTAAAGAGCTGACATCCAGGGCATTAAAAAAACAAAAAATTGACACAATTCTAGGTATTGACAGGGCAAGCTATGATGGCGCCATCTGCTTAATACGACCGGCCAACCCCATTGTCAGTTGATATATATATATATATATATATATATATATATATAACTTCCGACTAACTCTCAGCGGACTTCGGTCCCCAGGCATAACACCCGCATGGAGAGAGTACTCTCTATTGTCTCTCTACCTTTTACAATGCGTTTTCAACAAAAAATAATAAATGATTTTTGTTTCAGGGGAACTTCGCGGCATGACAGGATTGTTCCCGAGCAACTACGTCACTAAGCTAGTGAACTAAAATAAATAAATGTCACCAAATTACTTATAATATGTCACCATACTCATAAACTAACTCGTAGTAGACTTAGATTAACCGTTCCCTCGAACTTGTTTATGTAGAAACAGTAATTATTGTCGATAGAGTTAGACCAAGAAAAGTTTGCAGCGATTTTAATAGCCCACGCAGTGCAAGTGTTATTTACACGTCATACTTTCATAGAAGTTTAACGTTTAAAATGACACTTGTACTGCGTGGGCTATCAAAATCGTTGCAGACTTTTCTCGGTCTGAATATAATAGTTATTTGTTTTACAAGGGGGCAAAGTTGTTGTTTAACCGCTCATGCTAATATTGATACCCGAGCATGCGAAAGATTCCATAATTGAACCACGAGCGTAGCGAGTGGTTCGAGAAATGGAATCTTGAGCGTCGCGAGGGTTTCAAGGCACGAGGGTTAAACAAAATTTGCCCCCTAGTGAAACACAAAATTTTTCACCACACCAACCCGAAGCAAATATTAAATGTAAAATATCAAACACAATCAAACCAAATCAAATCCAAATGAATGTTATTAAATATTTATCATCCCAAATCATCATTTAAAAGTCAATTCAACCAGGAAACATAATATAAGATAACAACTCAAAATTTGCATTTGATTACTTTGCCTCACATGTGAATAAAATGCAACTTTGCTATCAGTTTTTGAAGCGCAAAGTAAGCCTTTCCGAGCTGGTGTGGTGAAAAGATCTTTATAATACACAGAGAAGAATCTAAATTAGAGTTCGGTTTCGGAATCATCTCACAATTTAAAGTATTTAGAGTTACCCTATATTTTTTCTCTATTTCATAGCAAAGTCAATCTTATCGTATAAAAGGTTATTTATAGAAGACCACTTCATAATATGCCTATAGAAGTCATCACTATAATGTTTATAGAGATGTAGTGCATAATTATTTTCCATCGTATTTTCTCGGAAACGTACGAACGTGTCTTGCTATTTCAGTCGGTCTCGGTACAAAAAGTACTGAGGTTGACTGAAGTAGCATGACAAATACGAACGTTTCCGAGGAAATACGATGGAAAATAAGTATGTACTACATCTGTAGTAGGTATTGTAAATGTTGAAAAGTAGAGACATAATACTCTAACCTATGTATGTTCCATAATATTCAACAATTACTTAACATATTACTTGTTATGGAGTTAAAATATTCATTCCACGTGCTCACTTTATATGTTTTTGAAGTGAAAAGTTCTTTAGCGGCGCTGTGCACTTTTAGAGTTGGGGAAAAAATGTTAAACTCGAGACAGCGTAAGGCGTAAGGCGTGACGTCATGTGTGGCGGACAGTGTCATTGTTTTTTGATTTAAATGCCATCTAGTGAGTTTCCCTCAAACTGGTATTAATATAACTGTAGTAAGTCAAGTAAGTCATACATAGTGCTGCAGACATTTTGCACCAGATGGCGCTGTTATTAATATTTTGAGTTACAATGTCGTTGAGTTTTCACTTCTGCCGGCACTCCCGGAGTGCACCCCGTTGTTTTTTATCTATTATGTACAGAGTTGAGGTAAATAGCAGTAGGTAAATAGAGGTGCAATAGCACGGGTTATATACACTATACCTCGTTTATACTACATGTAACAAGTTAAATAATGTTAATTGATTATCGTCGGGTGACAAGCAAAAGTCACTAACTAACACCATTGAAATTATTGGACAATAAACCGTGTTACAAGTATAATAAAGTGCATTGTTACTTTATTTTTTTGATAGTACTTAGTGACTTTTGCTTGTCACCCGACCATATTGCTTTTCTCCTACATATGACCTATGTCAAAAATACTAGTAGGTAAAGTAGGATCTCTAAGACAAAACTATGATTTCATAACACTGATTTTCTCGTGCGTGCGACACACACACATTCACAACTCGAGACTGAGCGGTGATTGGCTCAAACCTGATAACGGCGTGTGTGTGCGTGCGAAATCGGCTTGCCATGAAGTCAAAGGTCCTACCGCGAACCGCGTTCGACGTGTTGTCTCCCTTTCACGCGTACGTACGAATTTACAAGAGCGACAGAGAGGCAACGTCGAACATGGTTCGCGGTAGGCCCCCAGTTTTGTCGAAAGGGGATTTCCATGTAAACGTAGACCCATTTTCCTCTCTGGACATTAATATTATTTAAAATATTTTACCACAATTTGATGTATAACAACCTCAGCTATGCCCCTTCGTTTGTTTTTAGGGTTCCGTACCTCAAAAGGAAAAAACGGAACCCTTATAGGATCACTCGTGCGTCTGTCTGTCTGTCCGTCTGTCACAGCCTGTTTTCTCGGAAACTACTGGACCAATTAAGTTGATATTTGGTACACATATGTAAATTGGTGACCCAAAGATAGACATATGCCATAGCCATGTTTTTTTATCATTTTAAAATACATAGGTTCGAAGTTATTTAAGAAAATAGCCAAAAAATTACCATTCCCCCCCTTTATCTCCAAAACTACTGGGTCTAAAATTTTGAAAAAAATACACACAATAGTACTTCACCTATAGATGACAGGAAAACCTATTAGAAGTGTGCAGTCAAGCGTGAGTCGGACTTATGTACGGAACCCTTTGACAGCGAGTCCGACTCGCACTTGACCGGTTTTTTTATGTTTTAACTATCATAAGAGTTAGGAGCGTTTGAAAATTTGTATGGACTTTGTTTTTCGCTCCTTTATAATAATAAAAAAATCGTAAACGTCAAAATAAGGGGCATACCTATTTTGAAACCTTTGGACGCCAATGACCGATATATCCGCACCGCAGGTTCAACGCCAAAGACTGATTTATCGGTCACAGACCACAGAGCAACTTAGACCTACGTGCATATGCATAAAGTTCAATTCCAGTTTCGACACTTCGGTGACGTGGCGTCCGCGTGACAGCTTTTGTGTTTGACACGGCGTCGACAAGGTTAATATAAAATCAAATTAAAATATTTTCCCTAATGTCAATAGAGGAGAATGGGAACTACACAAGCAGTCGTCCCCTATCCCCTTAAGCGTCCCTACCCCTATCTGACGACTGCAAAAAATACTGTACAAGTCAGAATATAACATAAATAATTTGCACTTCTGTCAGGCGTGGCTCACTCCGCGATTTCGTCGCTTTGCTACAGGTAGCTAAAAGTACATCCGTTCCACCCCAATTTTGGGGAAAGCTATAAGCCGCTCGTGGCGCTGTCGCCACCTAGCGGCCATAATATCTGTGCTGATCGTAACAGACGCGTTTTGTTAGAGAGTGAGTCGTCTGTACCTAGTACTATTATTTATTCTGTACTTCTGTATCAGTACAAAATATCGCCAATGGGGTTGGCCGATCGAAGTATTTAGCAGATGGCGCCAGCATCGCTTGCCAAGTCAATCCCTAGAATTGTGTCAAATTCTTGTTTTTTTTATAGAATTTTATGGATGGATGCCAGCCCTTTCAGCCAAATCTCATAGAAAAAAATGGTTGTCTGTAAAGTCGGTTTACGGACGAAAATTTTGCCTGATAACGTCTTAAGAAAACGTGGCCGTAACGTTACCATGGAGATCTGTCCACAACGTTACCATGGAGATTTGTCCACAACGTGACACTTTTTCGTGCATGCTACCGGTGTTCATCGATTTATAAGACGTTCGTCAAAAGGGGCAAGCTATGATGGCGCCATCTATGCAAACCTTTGACAGTTACCAAACCCCATTTTGTAAGGATTAGTTGCCATTTTTCGAATTTACTTTTATTGTATGCTATTAATATTTAACGTATCAAGTAGTTTGTTCGTAGATAATACACGTTATTGCTTTATAAAATGTTTTATCTACTCGTCGACTATAATTCTTGAATTAAGATTTCATATACCAAACTTCAATTGGGTATTTTTAATGTGTGGGCTCCCAACTCAACTATAATATTCATTACGATACAGTTTAGTCAACTATAATGAAATTGACCAATCACAGCTCTCCGCGATCAACAGGACGAAACAAAAGTATAGCTCAAATTAATTATTTATTTTAGGTTGTATAGTAGAAACAATTGGTTCATAAGTCAGAAACGAGCATGTGACACCCTTAAAATAGCAACATCCATAGACTACGAAAACCACTTAGTGTTGCTTGTTAGTCTCCATAGGCTACGGTGGCCAAAATCGAGAAAACAACTGTCTAAAAATTGAATTTAGCGCGGAGCAAGTACCAGGGCCTCATGAGTTACGAGAAGGTGTCGTTGACCAAAGCGCCGTGCGCAGCGCCGGGGGCGCGTACCAGTATGAAGGTATCGCGGCTGCTTGCGTATCTTAGCTTTGAATACTTTTGGTTTGATTTGTTTGTATGATTCTACTAGTTTAAAGTATTATTTTTTTGGCTCGTAGATAAAGTATTGTATACAATAGTGATATAATCAAGCTTTTCAATCTCGTACCTAACTTAGGCAACTCAGCAAGCTTCGTTGCCTAAACACGGTACTCGACTGAAAAGCTCTCTATTATATCACGATTGTATAAAATACTATTATTTCCTTTCACCAGTTTAGAACTTAAGGATATAAAATAACAAAAAAAAATATTTTGATCATTTCCACACGCACGGTCGAAAAACTTTAATTTTTAAATATTTTATTTATTGAATATATTGTGGATACTTAAATAACATTGGTTAGCATAGTCATAAAAAGTAACATAAAGTGGTATAGAGACGGGCTGATCAAATCGACCGATTTGATCAGAAATGAAATTGGCGTCTATCGCCAATTTAATCACCAATTTTAGATTTATGGTCATATTACAGCCCTCTAAATTGAAAAAATGCTCCAGAACGAAAATACTGGCGTCACAAATTGGTGTTCTTGCGTCTATCTCAGCAACTATCTCTTTCACTTACGCCTTCGAGTAAAAGAGAAAGATACCCGCAATTGGTAAACTTTGGTGTTAGCGGTAGGCCCTGAACGCTTCTTAGGGCCCCCCCACATCTGGCGTCTTTCGAGCGTCGGCGTATGTCGGCGTCGGTCCAGCGCTATGGAAAATGACGTCGCTGCGCAGTTGCGTCGACGCTGCGTCGACGTTGCGTCGACGTCGGCCATAGAATTGTAGACGCCGACGCTCGAAAGACGCCAGATGTGGGGGGGGGCCCTTATAGCCGTAACAGAGTACCGCACCGCACCGCGACATTGGTGCGGTTAAGGACGCAGCTATAAGTTATAGCGAGAAAGAGATATTTTAACCACACCAAGGTCGCAATGCGGTGCGGTAGTTTGTTACGGCTTTAAATGACAAAAAACACGCACATTCGCGCACGAGTGTGGAGGGGGCTTAGCAGATCTGTGAAATCAACACTTGCGTTCGCGGCTTGGCTTGTATATACTACTCTTTGCTTAGCGCCGCGATTCGTGCACGAATGTGGAGGGGGCATTATGGTCGACAATTGCGATCAAAGAAGTGTCAAACGTCAATAAGGCAGTATGGCTTAGAGCTTTAGCCTGTCCAGATAGACAAAAAACAAGTGTCAAACGTCAAACATGTGTCAAATTGTATTGTATTGGATTTTTGTTTTTGCTATTATTTGTTGGTAATATGTGCAAATTTTATTATTTTACCATAGTTTCTGTGTACAAAACTATCGTTTTCCATGTAGTGAAGTGAAAGAGTGTAATTTATTCACTTGGTATATTGGAAGTAATCATGAATGTATTGAAAAATGAGCTAGGGCCGGATACTTTGCTGGCGTGTCGAATATGTCTTGCCTGGGACACAAAACTGTACAGAATTAGCAGATGGGGACTAGATCAGATGTTCACGGATGTTATGGGGACGAGGGTAAGTTTTAACAGTGATGCCAGAGCAATGGAAGCTGAAAATACGACTCGTATCTAAAAAAGGTGCGATCTTACCCAAAAAAGTACAGATTTTGATTACAAAAAAAATTTTCACAGTGTAAGTCTCTTCTATTTTCACTGATAATCCTTTACTTTTATTTAAATACCTAAGGATACAGAGTATAGGGCGACCAAGACTGGAAATCGGCCACTGGGCTAATGAGATAGCGCATCTGCGCATATGGCTATTGCCTAATTTTGAAATATATTTTTTTTATTTACAGCCTTTTTGTTGTGGCACCCAAATGCTGTTTATTTGCTCTTCCCGTCTCCTCACTGATTCACTGTTAAATGTTTTGGGTGCCCGCTTGCCAGTCGGCATAGGCCATTTTTAACCATAAACTATTTTTCCAGCTATCAGCCTGGGATGGGCTTCCGCAGCACATATGCACGTTATGTGGCGCGGCTCTACTAAAGGCGCACACTCTGCGCCAGCGCTGCCGGCAAGCCGAGGAGCTGCTCAAGCAAGTGCTGCTACAGCAGCAGTTTGTAAGTCTTGCAATTCAAGAACCACTGTAACATATTCTTTATTTGTGAATGCCACATTTAATAAGTAGGTTTACGTAAGTCATGCTAGGTTCACAGTGTTAACTTTCCCGTATACCTACCGTATTCGGGTTTTAATTGAATACCCGAATACCGTGTGTGTCAATATATTCAACAAAATTCCTAAGACAATACAGGTCGAAACAAATATACATAAATTTAAATTACAATTAAAGCGGTTTTTAATTAGTAAAGCATATTATTGTATACAGGATTTTTTAAGTGAGAATTAGATGTTTTAGTTATGTAGAAATACCTACTGCTATTAATATTTAAATTGTTTTCGTAGTTTATGTTGCTATACCCTTGCAGGGTTCATGTTGAGACTGTATTTATTTAAGATCCTCTGTACACATGAAACGCAATAAAATATATGAGTATGAGTAGTGAGGGCTATATTTGTTTGGCAAAGTACAACATTGTTTAGACGGCTATGCGCCTTTTCCGCCGTGTGAACGATTTTGTAAGTTGCCATACTGCTGTCACTATGGTATTCGATAAAATCTTGTATATGGTATATGGGAGTAATCAACGCTGTGAACCTAGTCTTAGGTTTAATATTCTCGTAGTATTAATACCCCATTTGAAATACACTAGTAGTTATTGATTTATTTTGATCTTTTATTACAGATAACAAACAAATACATACAAACGATTGATCGTTCCGCCTACAAATTAACATATAACCTTAACATACACCACCAGTCTTCAGAAACTTGCATCCATCAAGACACAGAAATAAACATAAAAGAAGAAATCGATACAGACTATATAGAAAATGACGTATTAGATGTAAAAAACGATTTTGTGTGGCCGGGTAATGATAATGATTTTGATATAACCGTTGAATCAGTGAAAATTGATGAAAATAATGATTCATGGCCAGATAATGATATAGATGAAACAAATGACGTCATTAAAATAGGAAATATAACTGTAGAACCAGCATTGAAAGATAGCAAGACGAAGAAGAATCAAGAACATAAAAGAACGAAGAAAGTCAAAGTGAATAAGAAACAGAAGTTGACGAAGAAGAATAAGTTCAGTACAGAAGGAGATATTAGGGAGTTTGAGGAGAAATATGATTTTGAAGTGAAATGCTTGACGGAAGAGGAGATGGTTGAGGATATGGAGAGGAGGAAACTTTCGGAGAAATACTTGCAAGGTAAATGTATACTCTGTATCTTTGGGTACTTACATAGTCTAATAAAACATGGTCTTCTCTTCCCAGAGTGACACAAGCCTACGTCACAATAACATGGCCGCTATATATAGCGCTATCGCATATTATCATATACTTTTTTTTTTTTAATGGCTTTCCCCTCTTGTGTGTATTGGCAGGAGGGATTTTGCCAATGACGACGTTTTAAGACGTACCACGCACGTTAAGAATGTTCGGTGAATAATTTTGATTTGGTGATAGGAATTGTGCTGGGAACCTAAAACAAAAGCATTTATTGTTATGGACATCACAGACAACACATGACATATGTACAGTTTATAAGAAAAAGAGCGGGAAAGGTGATAGTTTTGACAGTTAGGTAGCATGCCAACATAAGGAGAAAAATAAGAAATGGACAATAGATATAAGATGACAAGTATTATAGAAAGAGTAGAGCAAGTAAAGCCGTTAAAGTTTTATATTATTTTCTTGTATGTGTATCATATACTTAGCGCTGATGACGTAGGCTTGTGTCAGTCAGGTGACCTAGAAAAGACGGGAAGAGAGTACCAGGCGGAGTATATTATTATACCATGGGTATTTATGGACGACCAGTCTGGCCTAGTGGGTAGTGACCCTGCCTGCGAAGCCGATGGTCCTGGGTTCGAAACCTGGTAAAGGCATTCCTGGAGGAGTTCCGAGGTTTGCGACTCAACCCGACGTTATATAGATAAGTAAATACTTATTTATATACATAGATAACATTCATAACTCATGAACACCAAATAAACGCCTATACCAGGATACGAACCCGGGACCTCCTGCTCCGTAGGCCCGTCCTGTTTATACATATACATACATGTAATTTTCCTAAATAATTTAATTTTTTTAGGCGAATTCAAATGTGAGCTGTGCTGCAGGGGTTTCTCCACTTCCACCGCGTACGAAAATCATGTCAAAGACAAGCACGATCCAGTGAGTTGATTTTTAAATATATCCTCTAGCCGCCCATACGTCAAACGTTGCCAAGCAAAATGAAATTTTATTTTGTCAACACAAAGTTCAAATTAGAATGGAACAGGAGACCTTTTTATAGGTCTCTGGGCGGCTAGAGGATATAGGTATCTATAGAAGAGATGAGAATTTAGACGAGTGGAATACATTTACTGCCATCTTTCGACACAAATTATTAACACTTTTAAAACGCCAATAATTTAATTTGTTCTAATAGTATTTGAATTGCGTGTGTTTATTATACATATGTACTTTCAAAATTTATATTTAGGGTTCCGTACCCAAAGGGTAAAACGGGACCCTATTACTAAGACTTCGCTGTCCGTCCGTCCGTCTGTCCGTCTGTCTGTCACCAGGCTGTATCTCACGAACCGTGATAGCTAGACAGTTGAAATTTTCACAGATGATGTATTTCTGTTGCCGCTATGACAACAAATACTGAAAACGGAATAAAATAAAGATTTAAATGGGGCTCCCATACAACAAACGTGATTTTTGACCAAAGTTAAGCAACGTCGGGATGGGTCAGTACTTGGATGGGTGACCGTTTTTTATTTTGCTTTATTTTTTGTTTAGTTTTTTTTGCATTATGGTACGGAACCCTTCGTGCGCGAGTCCGACTCGCACTTGCCCGGTTTTTATTTAATATTACAGAGCATTGGGCCCAATGAGTGTCACCTGTGTCACGCACGGTATCGGTTCGCTGTAAACCGGAATCAACACATACAGGTACATTTATAGTGTAGGGGCCCACTGATTAACAGTCCGCCGGACGGTATCGGCCTGTCAGTTAGAACATCAACATCAACATTTATTCAGCAAATAGGCCACAAGGGCACTTTTACACGTCAACATTGAATTTACATAAAAGCAAAAATAATAACATCAACAATTTTATAAAATAAAACTAACAATTCAATCTAACGTATTACAATTACTAAGAGATGTATATGGTCTCTTAATGTCGAATTACATACAAAATACAGATAAAAAAACACAATAAAAAATCTATAATATTTAGAGGTGTAAATGTCTCTAGGTGTCAGAACTATAAGATTATATAGTTTATCAAGTTATCCTTAGAGATGTATAGGGTCTCCAAGAGTCAATATCCTGTATAATTAATACTTTCATTAAGAGAAAAGAAACATACGAGAACAGAATGAGGCGCCTCACTGTAATTAATTAATAAAAATTAAGTTACTAAGTATAATAGCTCGTGTTAGCTTAAACAGACCAGTCTCCACAAACGGCACCCGTTCACGAGTATGACGCGTATCTCAGCCATCCCCTCCCTCAACCTTCATTCGGGAAAGTGGCGAACTAAATTTTTACAGTTCCGAACGACTGACAGGCCGATACCGTCCGGCGGACTGTTAATCAGTGGGCCCCTACACTTTTTACAGATGTAGTGTATAATGAGAATGCTCCGGATCCGGACGTCCAACTTCATAACGTCCGGGTTCGATTCCCGAGCTGAGTACACATTTAAAAAAAATTTACGAATGCAGTTTTTCTTGTTACTAAAATCGATGACATGGTTCCTAAGAAGAGATCGTCGTATGTCTTAAGGTGGCGACTGACGTGAGCATTTTCTCGATGCGAGCGCATTACAAGTCGAATATTCGGCACGTCAGTACAGCGAGCGGAGCAGCTCGATGGCGAGCGCCGAGCGCTCGAGCGCGCTCCACCCGGCTTTCGGTTTTTTGGCGAATGCTTTTTTGATGGTAATGTTGCTGCTATGGGACGTAGTCTAAATATCCTTATTGATACATGTAAAAAAGTGACAAGTAACACTTTGCAAAAAGAAGGTTTTACGAAAAAAAAAATGTAAAATTCAATTTTAAGTAACAAGTTTACCGATAACATTTATTTTTTATGTACAAATACATCAAAAAATTTAAAAAACCAGCAACCAAACCTCTGTAAAACAAAAAAAAATTTTTTTTTGGCGACACACAATTGACCTAAACTCATATTACATTTTTTCCTTCTTTTGACCTCAGAAATGCGTGGTTAAAGTTATTCGGTTTCCTCATGTTACACCTTGTATAATCGAGTCGAATATTCAGGTGTTTTGAGCATTTGCTCACAACGAACAAATGCTCGCATCGAGCAAATGCGAATATTCGCATCGAGCAAATGCTCACGTCAGTCGCCACCTTTACAGTTTCAGATTTTCCCATACTGACCGATCTAAATGGGCCACCCTGTATATTGTGGATTTGTATTTTCATCAAGAACTTTTTATTACGCAGGACGCACACAGACTGCAGTTCCGGTGCCGGCGCTGCGACCGGGTCTTGCCGGGCGAGTGAGTAAACTTATACATGTTATGTTCACAATTTGAGTTTTGAAGTATTATTAGCATAGGTACATATTTCTAAGCGGGTCCCTTTGTTTGACATAAAGTTTTAAGTCATAATACCCTATTATAAGGTGCAGATATGTACCTATTTTTAATCTTAATAAATGTTTGTAAATAAAAAAAAATTATAAGGTGTAGTGATGAATACTGTTAAGGTGGGTCTACGCTAGACGAACCGAGCACGAGCGGAGCCGTTCTCGGCTTCGTCGTTCGCGGTGTCAAGTGTGGACCTGGCGGAACGCAGCCGAGCACGAACGAAACGCTCGCAGCGCGCTCGTTCGTGGCTTGTAAGTCGGTCCACATTAGACGAATTGTGTTCGGCTCGTGCTCGGCTCGCCTAGCGTAGACACACCTTTATGCCCACAGACCACATGCGGTAGAACACGCAGCGAGCCACGACGGCGCCACGTTCAAATGTCGACATTGCGAGAAACGGTTTCAGTAAGTACTCAGTGATTATGCTTGAAATATAAATATAGTCGCACCAAACAAAGTCTGCAGCGGATTTGATAGCCCACGCAGTGTGAGTGTTATGTATACGTCATAATTTCATAAAAGTTTAACGTTTAAAATGACACTTGCGCTGCGTGGGCTATCAAAATCGCTGCAGACTTTTTACGGTCTGACTACATTATGCCGGGATAACGAACGCGAGGAAGAAGAAGACTTATAATACATTTTCTTTCTATAGTTCGTTTCTTTTAGCATTAGAAATAAGGTAAACAATCTTGATGTGTCTTTTAATTGAAAAGCACATTTTAAAAATAAGTTACGGCAAATACGTAACAATTATGAATCTCATACGATCATTTATATTCTTCTGCTTTCATAATAGTTTTTGATTTTTAAAAAGCGTTTCTCAATTAAAAGACATGTCAAGATCGCTTACCTCCTTGCAAGTTCTTTCTAATGCTAAAAAAAACGGAACTATAAATAGGTTTCAATAGTATTATCAAACTGCACAACGGCACTTAATCGCGTATTTAAGTTTTAAGATTTACCTCCGACGTTCCGATGTGTCGACAGAGTGACATCCCTAGTGCGCAAAACGTTCAAACTGATAAACAAGACCAAGTGTGGGTAGTTCGAAAAACTCGCGCGGCTAGAAGATGTTGATGTCAACTTGAGCCAGTCTTTTCCGAGACCACGGGGACAACGCTGTCCTCGAAACGTCGGAGGTAAATCTTAAAACTTAAATACGCGATTAAGTCCCGTTGTGCAGTTTGATAATGTTTAATAATCGTGAAAGTTTAAATCAGGTTTCAATTGTGTCTAAAACTCCACAGTAAGAAGACGACGTGCGCGACACACATGCGGCTAGACCACCCAGTGGAGAACGCGGCCGGGGGCACATGCGAGGTCTGCGGGGAAACCTTCATCAGCAGAACGGGACTCAACTGTCACAAGACACGGGCACACAACAAGGTGCTTGTTTATAATAAGCTTAATAAAGGCCCGTGCACACCGGCTGCGTGTGCGTGACGTACACGTGCGCGTGTGGCGTTGTAGTATACAGATCCTTATGAGAGACGGCACACCGCTTGCGTGACGTGTGCGTGTGCGGCTCGAACATTTTAGCGCACGCGCACGTGCACGTCACGCACACGCAAGCCGGTGTACACAGGCCTTAAGTTTCAATCGTAAACTCCACAGCAAAATGACACTTACGCCGTAGAGAAATATAGTGACGATAGAGTGCTCACTCCATACATCAGGTTTGGTACATACCACAACGACTATTATTTTCACAGTCGACATCTAGCATCGAGTAGCGGAATTAACAGGCCGCGTAGCCAAGATGCCAATCGCTAACGCTCCGTAGCGATCGAAACGCAACTGTCACTGTCACACTAATAAGGAAGAGTGATAGAGATACATAATGCTGTTCGCTGTCGCAGCGATAGCGATTGTAACCTTGGATAGGTGTTCAGTACCGCTACTTGATACTAGAATTAATTCTCGAGTGTCGCGACTCACGAAAATTATATTGAACAACAATTTACAACTAATATTAAAAGCAAAAGGCGTTGAAAATAGAGTTCCGGTTAATTCGGTTATAATATCTTGGTTAGCTCATTAGTTTACATACATACATATAATCACACCGATTTCCCGGAGGGGTAGGCAGAGACCACGGATTTCCACTTGCTACGATCCTGACATACCTCTTTCGCTTCCTTCACATTCATAACATTCCTCATACACGCTCGCCGATTTAGGGTGCTCTTGACCTGGCCTTTCTTCAGGATTTCCCCGATCTGATCAGAGAAAGTCCGCCGAGGTCTACCCCTTCCAACTCCCACTTCCACTTCTCCCTCATACACTTTGTTAGGCTTCTTTCACTCATTCTTTCCACATGTCCAAACCATCTCAACATACCTTTCTCAATTTTAGTCACTACATCTACATTCAGTCCACACTTTTCCCTTATCACTGTTCCTAATTCTATCTTGCAATCAACATTAGGGGTCATCCATTAATTACATCACACGTTTAGGGGGAGGGAGGGGGTCAAGAAAATGTGACATATTGTGACATGGGGGAGGGGGGAGACACAAACTTGGTGACGTCACTTTAACTTCATCAGTAACCGAAAATTTATTTAAATTATTTTATTCGCTGTACATTTAAATACCAAGTTTTGAAAACGATAATCGTTTTTATTCTATTCATTTTCTTTCCTAAGCAGTTTTGGGTTATAAAATTACTAATATTTATATCGTCAAAAATATTTTGATAAAATATTAATAATACTTAGGTACTTACTGAATTCGATTTGGCGATTTCGTAGAAAAAATGTGACGTCACACTAGGGGGGAGGGGTTTGCCAAATGTGACCAAGTGTGACAAGGAGGGGGGGAGGGGTCAAAAAACCTACAAATTCGTGTGACATAATTCATGGATGACCAGTATTTTTTTTATACTTTATACAGAGACCAAACTTTTATATCCGCAACGCAGGCTTCGTCAGGTAAACACAAATTTACAATCAGCTACAGGCATCGTCACAAAAAACTACAGCGATAAAACCCGCAACAGGCTTCGTCAACTCACTTACTCTAAAAATACACATTAATAAGAAACGAAATATTTTTTAAGAAAAAAAAACCGACTTCCATGGGGGCCGATGAAAGATTATTGTAGATGGTACACTATGTAGAAAAGGAGGTAAAACCACCCACTTTTCTACTTAGCATTTCGCTTCTGTATAATGGCTCCTCTACAGGATGGGCCAACGCCGGCCACTCCAAGGGACGCAGCCATGCGGTAGAATGAGATAGCAATATCACTTGCTCCCTCTAACGCATAAATGCGTCCCTTGGAGTGGCCGGCGTTGGCCCATCGTGAAGAGGAGCCATGAGGGTCGTAGTTCTAGCCTAACCTAACCCACTCCTCAGATAGCAGTTCGGTTCTGTGCGGATCGCAGTTCGAACCTAATCAAACCCACTTTTCAAGTAGCATTTCGTTTCTGTAAGGCTCGCAGTTCTAACCTAACCTAATCCTTGTTCGGTTCTGTGAGGATCGCAGTTCAAACCTAACCTAACCCACTTAATGGCGCATGCCGTGCGGTGTACGGGGGTTTAAGCGGGAAGGGATAGTAAGATTGGCATCATCGTACTTTATACCTACATTAATTTTATGATAGGTAATCATAGTTGTTTATTTAGTTAAGGTATCATAGTGGTTTTCTGGGTCAAGGTCCGGGTCCGAGTCCGGGTCCGAGTCCGGGTCCGAGTCCGGGTCCGAGTCCGGGTCCGTGTCCGGGTCCGAGACCGGGTCCGAGTCCGGATCCGAGTCCGGGTCCGAGTCCGGGTCCGAATCCGGATCCGAGCCCGGGTCCGAACCGGATCCGGGTATGAGTCCGAGTCCGGGTCCCAGTCCAAGTCAAAATTGAAATTCGTAATCACCAAACGTGTACCATGCGTCATTGAAGAGTTCTGTTCTGGTCATCATCAGCAGTTCCACTTCATCAAATGCGACAGTTTTTAATGTAAATGCTATGATGAAAATACAAAAAAATCTATACGTATGCCTTTAATATTTGAGGAGTTCCCTCGATTCCTTATGGATCCCATCATCAGAACTCGAGCTTGACAAAAATGTGGCTAAAAAACTTAACTTGCTAAACGAACATAACGAAAAGGAAAAATCGCCAAACGTGAACTATGCGTCGTTTAAGAGTTCTGTTCTGATCATCATCAGCAGTTCCACTTCATCAAATGCGACAGTTTTTAATGTAAATGCTTGATTTTATGATGAAAATACAAAAAAATTCTATACGTACCTATGCCTTTAAGATTTGAGGAGTTCCCTCGATTCCTTATGGATCCCATCATCAGAACTCGAGCTTAACAGAAATGTGGCTTAAAAACTAAACTTGCTTAACAAACATAACGAAGAGGACAAATCGCCAAACGTGAACTATGCGTCGTTGAAGAGTTCCGTTCTGATCATCATCAGCAGTTCCACTTCATCAAATGCGACAGTTTTTAATGAAAATGCTTGATTTTCTGATGAAAATACAAAAATCTCTATACGCATGCCTTTAAAATTTGAGGAGTTCCCTCGATTTCTCATGGATCCCATCATCAGAACTCAAGCTTGACAAAATTGTGGCTTAAAAACTTAACTTGCTTAACAAACATAACGAAGAGGACAAATCGCCAAAGGTGAACTATGCGTCGTTGAAGAGTTCCGTTCTGATCATCATCAGCAGTTCCACTTCATCAAATGTCACGTTTTTGAATGTATATGCTTGATTTGTTGATAAAAACACAAAAATCACCATATGTGTGCCTTTAAGATTTGAGGAGTTCCGTCGATTCCTCATGGATCCCATCATCAGAACTGGATTTTGACAAAAACGGGACCAATCTGTATGCATATACATACAATCAAAAAAATAATTTTCAAAATCGGTCCAGTAATGACGGAGATATGGAGTAACAAACATAAAAAATAAAAAAAAAATAAAAAAAATAAAAATAAAAAACATACAACCGAATTGATAACCTCCTCCTTTGGGATTTGGAAGTCGGTTAAAAACAACCTACAAATAAAATATTTATTTATTTATTTATTAACCTATAAAACTTATTGTTACAGCCATACGACCGTAAGCTCCACTGTCGCAAGTGTAGAATACAGTTTGACAGTTCAGAGGCGCTGCAGAGGCACAAAGTTGACAGGCCCGGCAATAAATGCGACCCGCACGGCAGGTAAGATTTGACCGATTTTATCGAATTATAACATTTAGACACAAAACAGATAGGTACAGAAGTCAATCACATGTATGTACTTCACTGTTCATACCTACGCTCGGTGGTCGCTTTAGGGTTGTCAACTATGGCTAATGCACAAAAAACTATCGTGGTAGTGGCACTCGTATCTATCGTATCGTATCTCATATCTAGTTGTTTGATTTATTGTTGAGGATGAAACGGGAAGAATGGAAATACAAATGAATAATAACTAAAATATTTGTTTTAATTTAGTTTTATTTTATAGATAAGTTAGTTTATTTTCATTTTTAATATTTGTATCTACCTTATCAATAAACCTAAGTTATCTAAATATTTGTTTTAATGTCATTGTTAGGTATACATATTACAAATTTGTCACAGAAAATATCTTGCGACGATTTCGACATTGGCAAAATGCACAATTATTATATTTTAAAGTGTAATAAATTCGCATTTTCATGTACAATTACCTCTCCGAAACCACTGGTAGCTTAAAAAACGACAATTCACCGTTTAATGTTAACTTTAAACAACCGTCCACTGAACAGTTATAATAACTTTTTTTTTGTTTCTCCATTATTGCACAAAAAAGTTCACAGACGCGTGTCTCAAGCGGATGGCACTCGCGCTCGCAGTGGTCCCAACCGGTCCGAGATATCGTGTCCGTGAGCAGTGTCTATGTAGCCTAAGCAAATTAGAAAAATCTGCGGAATTAATTCGTGTAGTTTTGAAAATTGGTACAGGTATACCTTGTGGTGTCCAGATAAACATACTAAAAGTCCTCGAGGGTAGGGGGTGTGCTGGGGGTGTAGAGGGGGGTTGAAGGTACTTTTTTTCATATTTTTGCTCATATCTCGAATATCTGTACGAATAGCATTATAATTACTTAAGACAAAAGTTTTAACATAAAATTTACTACAAATTTGGTTATGTTTATTTTTACTCTGCGATCAATACTTTAGGGGCTACAGGCTGTTAAAGTTAAATAAGTAATTAAAAATAGACGGTTTAAGAAAACGTCGTTTTTTTGTAATTGTTCATCACAAATAAAAAAATTAGCTTAGAATAAGCAAGCTAAGCAACCTGCTGATAAAATATAAAAAAATAGGCCATATGCATGTCGGGCCATGCTCAGTGTAGGGTTCCGTAGTTACCCGTCTGTCAAAATAGACTATTTGCCATAACTCAAAAACAGCTGTACCGATTAGGTTCGCTATATTTTTCCTTGAAAGTATTTACTAAGTTATGTTTTCACGATTTTTTTCATATTTTTTGGACCCATGGTTCAAAAGTTAGGGGAACTAAGGGGTAAATCACAACTTTTTTTCTTTCAGATCGATTATTTCCGAAAATATTAAGTTGATCAAAAAATGGTTCTTGAAGACCCTTATTCGTTTTAAAAGACCTATCCAACGATACCCCACACTATAGGGTGGAAGCGAAAAAAAATTTCATCCCCACTTTAATGTAGGGCAACCACCATAAAAAAATTTTTTTCTAGTTTTCATGTTTACATTTGACACGAATATATAAATCAGTTACGCTGACAAAGTTGTAAAATATAAATTAGAAAAAATATTTTTTTAGGGTGGCTGCCGTACATTAAAAAGGGGATGAAATTTTTTTTCGCTTCCACCCTATAGTGTGGGGTGTCGTTGGATAGGTCTTTTAAAACGAATACGGGTCTTCGAGAACCATTTTTTGATCTGCTTAATATTTTCGGAAATAATCGATCTGAAAGAAAAAAAGTTGTGTTTTCCACTTTAGTTCCCCTAACATTTGAACCATGGGTCCAAAAAATATGAAAAAAATCGTGAAAGTAAAGCTTAATAAAGACTTTCAGAGAAAAATATAGCGAACCTAATCGATTAAGCAGTTTTTGAGTTTTTGCAAATAGTCTATTTTGACGGACGGGTAACTACGGAACCCTACACTGAGCATGACCCGACATGCTCTTGGCCGGTTTTTTTATATTTTATCAGCAGGTCATTTAGCTTGCTTATTCTTAATTAAAAATTTTATTTATGATGAACAATTATGAAAATACGACGTTTTTTTAAACCGTCTATTTTTTATCTCTTATTTAACTTTAACAGCCTGTAGCTCCTAAAGTATTGATCGCAGAGTAAAAATAAACATAACCAAATTTGTAGTAAATTTTATGTTTAAACTTTTGTCCGAAGTAATTATAATGCAATTCGTACACATTTTCGAGATATGAGCAAAAATATGAAAAAAGGTACCTTCAACCCCCCTCTACACCCCCAGCACACCCCCTACCCTCGAGGACTTTTAGTATGTTTATCTAGACACCACAAGGTATGCCTGTATCAATTTTCAAAACTACACGAATGATTTCCGCAGCTTGCCCAAATTCGGCTTAATTTGACGTGGCTATATGTGTGCTTTGCTCGAGCGCACTTTGTATGTAGATTGATTTCTGTACCTATCTATTTTGCGATTTAGATATGTAGCTGCTAAAGCTGGGTCCAGACGGTGCAGTCTTGCCCTGCGCAGACTGTTGCACGGACAAAAGTATGTGCTACTCGCATCGTCCACACGATACAGACATGTTAGTTGTTCTTCAAACCTCGTGGTGTGCGGACGTTTGCATATCCCTATTACTGTACTCTTTGGACTTAATTTTTCATACAGCTGGAAGGGACTTATATAGATCTGTAAATTCAACTAAGAATTATATCGAATATTTTCTTAAATCGTTCATTTTTATAATAAAAACAAAGCAAACAGTGAATTAATTAACCAAAGTTGTCGTAAGTTGACCCAAACAAGTCTGAACATGCGTCCACACAGTGCAGCAGCCGGCGCAAACACGCATGTCTGCGCCGACTTTTTGATGCCAGATACAAAAATGCACAGATGTCGTTACAGACTTGAGACTTCACGTCCACGCGTCCCATTTGCACCGATTTAAGTCTGTACAGACACGCTGCGCAGACTAAAGTCTGTGCCGTGTAGACCCACCTTAAGGGGTTGTGCACAAATCACGCGAGGTGTTTTCGGCTACTTTTTGAAAATCTCTAGAACAGTCTTGAGCACTGGTAATCCAAATAAATAAATAAAATAAATAAATATTGGGGACATCTTACACAGATCGACCTAGCCCCTAACCATAGACTAGGAATCCTCTAGACCGAGCATAGTCGCGCTACCCCCTCTGCCACGCGTACGGTAATTTTACTCCATGTTCTAGTCGAAAGTGTCTTTGTGTGACGTCCGTGTCTTTGAACGGACCAATCAAGGCACGGGACCTCGCTCACCTCGTCCCGCGCACCCCCGCATTTTTGGCATCATCGGTTGCATGAAATAATTGCTCTAAACTCGGTCTAGAGGATTCTTAGTCTATGGCGCTAATTAAGCATAGCTTGTACATATGGGTAGTAGGCGACGATATAAACATACTTATATAGATAAATATATACTTATAAAAAAATCGCTTATATCTGACGTCCCACGGGTAAAGGTACCTTAAGGCGGTTGCCGCTTACGCTGTATTAACGCCGCTCCAATATTATTGCGGCGTCATCGACGTAAGCGCCAGCCACCATAAGGTACCTTTTGCCATGGAACGTCACATATACATAAATACATACTTATATATGTACATAGAAAACAACCATGACTCAGGAACAAATATCTGTGTTCATTACACAAATAAATGCCCTTACCGGGATTCGAACCCAGGACCATCGGCTTCGCAGGCAAGGTCACTACCCACTAGGCCAGACCGGTGGCCGAATCTGGATCTGTGGGTCTTTTTATTCGCGTTTGACAGCGATTCAGGGTCGAATCATGCTATCCCTTTCTAATATATAGCACTATCCCTTTCGGCTATTTAGGGTTGTCAAAATTTAAGTGATCTTAACTGTGGTCGTGCACGCACAAGGAAGTCAAGTGGTACCAACCCTAATAATTGCTCGGAGCAATGCCGAGCCGAACGGAGCCGAGTTCGACCGAAGTCAGGAGTGTCTCCCCACTGGTTAAATGTGGAGTTTTGATTGGCAGTGTATGCTGCGCGTGTGGCGAGTGGAGCGTGGATGCAGATGCACTGGTGCTGCATAGGCATAGGAAGCACGGCACTGCGCTTTTCACCTGCGATGAGGTTAGTATTACAAAAATCCGGGGTTTCGGCATAGAGAAATATAGTAAGCGAGTGCTCGAGCTATTCACTCGAGCGGTGGTGGCCGAGTGGATATAACGCCCGACTTTCAATCCGGAGGTCGCGGGTTTAAATTCTGGCGTAAAGTCTTTTTCAATAGAACTTGCTTACTATGTAAAGAAACAACGTAACTTTGTTCTATCGCTGTTTCTCTTTGAATTTTCACACCACCTCATCAAATACCATTGAAACCATACACATATTGAAACGGTACGTTCCATAAAATACATAAATATTTAAATATATAACTGTATCTTGGATATTTAATTAAAAGTTTAAAATGGTTTCATAAGTTAGGTTATTATTAGGACCTGATGGATTGACGGTTTTGTTTCTTTTAAATTCTACAATTGTCTATGATGGGTAGTGTTGTGACTAAAGTTTGTGATATAAACCCGCTACACACTACCCAACCCACGATCTGTACCTACCGCTACGGTTATAAAATACATCAATACATCATTCTTAAGTACTAATTTGTCTTCTGATCGTGATGTCATCGTTATCACTCTTAGAGGATATAACCAACGGAGACGCCATGTCTAAAATTTTCGGTACAAAATAGTCTGCCGTTTTTTGCGGGGGAGGGGCACATCAAATGTATAGGTACGTCATGTCAGATAAACGTCAGTCCATACATATGGTTGACATGTGGTTGACCATTGGCCGCCTATTTTCGACAGAGGGGAACGCCTGTTAATGGCGGCTCCATTGCTAATTACTCCGAGTTATCACTATAACACAATTTAATTTGTGCCCAGCCTTCTGGGCACCCTACCGGGGGTCACGGACCTGGGGCCAATATTTTGTTTGTAGGTTTTTAGGGTTCCGTACCCAAAGGGTAAAAAGGGATCCTATTACTAAGACTTCGCTGTCCGTCCGTCCGTCCGTCTGTCACCAGGCTGTATCTCACGAACCGTGATAGCTAGACAGTTGAAATTTTCACAGTTGATGTATTTCTGTCGTCGCTATAACAACAAATACTAAAACCAGAATAAAATAAAGATTTAAATGGGGCTCCCATACAACAAACTTGATTTTTGACCAAAGTTAAGCAACGTCGGGAGTGGTCAGTACTTGGATGGGTGACCGTTTTTTTTTTTTTGCTTTTTTTTGTTTTTTTTTTTTGCATTATGGTACGGAACCCTTCGTGCGCGAGTCCGACTCGCACTTGTTTCTTTGTTTATATTATTTTGCTTATATTTATATTTAAGTTTAGTTTTTAATTAGTTTTATGTTTAGATTATGTAGTGTATTTTCTTAAATATTGCGGTATATTTTTATTGGATTCCATCGTGATTAAACAAATTCATCATCATCATCATCTCAGCCTATATACGTCCCACTGCTGGGCACAGGCCTCCTCTCGAGCGCGAGAGGGCTTGGGCTATAGTCCCCACGCTAGCCCAATGCGGATTGGGGACTTCACATACACCATTGAATTTCTTCGCAGATGTATGCAGGTTTCCTCACGATGTTTTCCTTCACCGAAAAGCGACTGGTAAATATCAAATGATATTTCGTACATAAGTTCCGAAAAACTCATTGGTACGACCCGGGGTTTGAACCCGCGACCTCCGGATTGCAAGTCGCACGCTCTTACCGCTAGGCCACCAGCGCTCCCTTACCGCTAGGCCACCAGCGCTAAAAATTTATTAAACAAATTAAAAATAAGTAACCACTTGGTCTCCAAGATAACTGATGTTTGTATGTTGCAGTGTAGCAAATCGTTCCTATCTAAAATATCCCTGTGCACGCACATGGACCGCGTGCACCGCGGCGTGCGGCCCGCGCGGCTCGCGCGCCCGGACCGCGAGCACGACCCCGGCAGCCGCGCCGGCCAGGTCTGCGAGACCTGCGGCAAGATATTCCAGGTCTGTATTACCTGGTGTATTACCTGCGACAAGATAGTCCAGGTCAGCCGGCCTAGCCAAGGTTACAATCGCTATCGCTTCGACAACGAAAAGCTTTATGTCTCTCTATCACTCTTCCATATTAGTGCGACAGTGACAGTTGCGTTTCGATCGCTACGTAGCGTTAGCGATTGGTATGTTGTCTACGGGGCCTGTACTCCCAGACTGCTATATTACCTGCGGCAACATATTCCAGGCCTGTATTACCTGCGGCAAAATATTCGGTATAAAACTTTTAAGAGTAGGTAATTAAATTTGATCATGACGTCACATGTTCATGATCATGACGATCGTGTTTCGTATAAATTCCATAGTAGAAAATCGTTTTGACGTTCGAAAAAGGAAACTGATTTGACTAGTAGTCAAATACCCTATTTTACCTTGCTAAAGCGGCACCAAGCGCGTCCTGTAGGGGAGAAATTGTTCATCCATCCAAAAAACGTGTATATTAATGAGTGTTAGAGAATTAATCGCAGTATACTTCACGTACGATAACCATATAAATTTCATGATTTGTCGACAGTGCCTGGCCCTACTGAAACAGCACCAATCGCGTCACACTGGGGAGAAAGCCTTTAAGTGCGAAATCTGCCCCAAGTCTTACGCCACAGCTGCAGAACTCCGGGTAAGCAGTGATAACTTTCTATATTGACATTTTTTATTCGAAATCGGCGCAAATACATGTAATACATACTATTGACATTATAAATGCTAAAATTTGTATGTCTGTAAAAAAATGTACAGACATTTGGATTTTTGTTTTTTAATCACGAGACATTTTTTTTATCGACCGAGCGAAGTGTCTCCGTTTTAGCTTGGCCAAAAATGCTTTTTAATGTCTGCCCGGCGTTCTCCTCTACTGGTAGTTTTCAAAAGGGCAGAGTCGTGGCGGTCCTCAAAGTATACAGCACACAGAGGCACTAGTTTATAAATGTAAATGCAATGATACGCACGTTTTACGCTTTGTTGCAGACTCACCACGTGCGTCACACTGGCGAAAAACCCTACAAGTGCGAAAGTTGCGCCAAATGTTACGGCACCGCGGCCGCTCTTAAGGTAAGCCTTTTTTTCTTATGTTTATCCCAAAGTTGTCTTATTACGAGTTCAACTGATATAAAAACAGAAAATATGTGTCTCCAGTTTATCCTATAAATTTTCCATCCAAAATGTCCATACAAAAAGTTTGTCAAAATGCATCATAAAACTGTAAATTTTTCAGATATCTTTTTACTTTTTAAATCGATAGTCCTTGCGGATCTGAATAGAAACAGTTCAAAAGTTGATGGTTGTTCGAAAAAAGCAAATGATACATTTTTTGTAAGATGATCATACACTTTGTCTTCTACAAGAGATGATCTTTTATCAATTGTGTATGTTTATATGCTAGGAGAGGATTTCAACGTTATTAAGCTATATCATTTGTAGGTACACGTAGAGGCGGTACACATACGGCTACGAAACTATAGATGCGACCAGTGCCCGAAAACCTTTCTCCGCGCCACTGGACTCTATGTGCATAAAGTCGTAAGTAATTAATCCATATTGCTAATTTACTTACAAGTTCCCTTGAATAAACTCCGATTCACGGAGTTTTTTGTTCTTTTATCACTCAATTTTATTAATATTCTCATTACTAGTCATTTCTAACTATTTTACGATCTAGTTTGAAGTTACAGCACTATACATATATGCCTAGATCGATAATATAGAACATTGAAATGAAATTGCTTACAAAAACATCTACATACAGGTTCACACGGGTGAGAAACGCTTCGAGTGCGCGCTCTGCGGCGCCAAGTTCACGCAGGCGGGCTCGCTCGCCACGCACCGCAAGTACGTGCACCTCAAGCTCAAACCCCCGCCACGAAAACGGAATAAACCGACTAGTCAATAAAACTTACTATTGAAATTAGAGTTTTATTTCAAAATAGTTCAACAATACACAACAATACGCAACAAGATTTAAAAACAAGTCTGTTTGCGTTAATATTTCTTTGAATACCCATAATACGCGTCACATGGGAGAGAAAACCATACAAGTGCGATACTACGCTAAATTGTTCGAAGGCAGCAATTGTTGCGTTTTGATCTGCTAATTGAAGTACTTTAATTTCAAAAACCATTTTTACTTTAAACGTTTATTTATAAAATACAAAACATATAGAAGAACAGAAACTTCATCTAAAGGTACATTAATTTTGAATAAGTTAATATCCAATTTATAAGAAGTAGCGAACGAAACGCTGCCTCTCTGTCGCACTTATATGGAAGAGAGGGTATCGTCTTGGGTCGTTCCATTCGTTTTTCGTCAAGTTCTTAGATTAGTCCTATTCTGCTTTCGTCACCCATTCTACATTCGTCACAATCGTCGGTGGCTTTCAATGTAGAATGAGTGACGAAAGCAGAATAGGACTAATTTAAGAACTTGACGAAAAACGAATGGGACGACCCAAGACGACACCGAAGAGTGATAGAGAGACAGATTACCGTTTCGTTCGCCACGGCACAGACAATTGGCATCTTGGGTAGGCCCTCTAAGGCGATTTTGACTGTACCTAACTTCCATTCTGGCCCAGAAATCTTGTTGTTTCATAAAATTACCAAATGAGACTCAAATTTATTTTTATCCGGGAGACCGAGCTTTGCTTGGAAAACATATAGGTAAAAACTCAAAAATGCGCGTTTTCCCAGAGATAATACCTAGCTAGAGCGATTTTTCGCCCCCGAAAACCCCCATATAGCAAATTTCATCGAAATCCTAACGAGTTTCCGAGATCCCCGAAATATATAAATAAAATATATAAGAATTGCTCGTTTAAAGGTATAAGGTGTAAAATTACAATATATTCATTTGCTGTACTTATAAAGTTCTTATTAATTATTATAAAATCTTTAAGAGGACGTGGACGACCGCTTCTTCATACAAACCTAGTCCCCGTTTTCCTCTCTAAATATTGATATTATAAAGGGGGAGGCCTATGTTCAGCAGTGGACGTCTTATGGCTGAGATGATGATGATGATAATATCAAATTGTGTAAAAAAGATATTTTTATTTATAAGGTAGATACAAATATTAAAAATACAAATAAACTAACTTATCTATAATATAAAACTAATTATATAAAACTAAAAACTAAACTAAATAAAATTAAAAAATGTCCAAGAAAATTGTGTAAAAATGTTTCGTTTTTATGTCAATATTCAGAGAGGAAAATGGCGACTACATTCTCGCACGGTCGTCCACTTTCGTGTTAACGATTGCATTTTATGCATATCTTAATTAGGTAATTACTCACAAATTTGTTTTGACCAACTATAATAACAAAATGTGTTTGACACATTAAGCTTATATTTAGTTTGTAGGTTTCTAATAGAGCCCGACGGCTAATCCTATTGTCTATTGTTAAGTAAAACCGCACGTGCTACTTACCTGCAAAAAAGGGTCTTAATTATTCTACAGTGAAACCTGGTTAATTGGCACCTGGATAAATGGAAAACCTTAATAATTGCAACCAAAAGTCCGGTCCCGGTCCCTTGAGACCAAAAGGCCTCTATAATTGAAATTTTGAAACCTCTATAATTGCAATTTAGATTTTTGTGCTTTTCGTAATTTTGCCTCTATAATTGACCACATCGCAACTTAAGACCTCTATAATTGACACTGTGCTAAAAAAATCCGTTATTTTTGCTCTTATTTTTACCTCTATTATTGAAACGAGTCTTGCTTATTACCTCTGTAATTGAAATAATGTAGTTGTATACAGCAGAAACAATATTTTAATAGCAATGATCATTTCATTTATATCTCCATCCAGAATTTAATTTATTTATTGGGTATCTATCACAGCCTGTAGTAGGTGAAATAGTTTTGATCAATAAAAAACAAAGTATGCTTTTTACATTCTAATAAAACTTTCTTCTACAATTCAAGGGAATTTTTTAAACCCAAATGATAAGAAAATAAAGTGGTAATTAATGTAGTGTAAAAGTGCAAGTATAGACGGAAGCAATATATAGAATGTAAGCGTGTAAATCTACTTAAAATGGTTATTTGCACCTCCATAAAATAAATTTGTCAGAACGCAACCTCTATTAATGAAAACCTCTATAATTGACACAACGATTTTTTGAACCTCGTTAATTGACACGACCTGCTTAAATGAAAAACCTGGTTAATTGACAAAAATTGGCCGGTCCCTTGAGATTGCAATTATCCAGGTTCCACTGTATTTGGCACCTGAGCGCGGGCTAGTCCAACGCTCAAAAAAACACTGTAGGTGCACTCTCCAATAACGCGCCTTTGTTACGCATCTCGATGACAAATTTTAGAGTGGTTCTGTAGCGTTCGACTCGCCGGCACTCAGTAACCGAAGTACGTATTTTTTATGCAGGTGGTCGTGGCACGTGGCACGAGCGGTTTTACTTAACAATAGACAATAGGATTAGCCGTCGGGCTCTATTAGAAACTATACAATCAATTTAATTAACTGTATTAAATTTTTCATGTATATGTCTTCCACTGATATGTGTAAAAATTGTTACATATCAAACGGTGCGCGCCACCTACTGAGTATATGGTGCCATCTTTTCGAGCATTATTATTGATTTTCGGAAGCACGTATTTTTCTTAGACTTTATTTACCTTATACGGACTTATATATATCTTTGGTATGGGCAGAGATATATATAACTGTATAAGATAAATAAAGTCTAAGAAAAAACGTGCGACGGACGGCCAAGGAAAAGTCATTCTCGAATAGATGGCGCCATTACCTTTGGCCTATTCTCGGCTAGATGGCGTTAACGACACCGTTTGGTATTTAACAATTTTAACACATATCAGTGAAAGAACATGGGTCAGTATGGAACAATAAAAATTAAGAATCATTTATCCGTAAACATATTTTGATTATTTTATACATTTTCAATTTTATTTTAAGTTTTAACCGTGTGTCGATAGATGGCTGTAAATGTACCGTGACTACAAAATTGACAATGACAGGACCCCTCTATGCTATCTATTCTTTTTGGTATGGGCAAAGATTATGTCACAGTGAACCACCACAAAAAGTATAAAAGTGCCATATGATAATAACTAATAGACATAATTATAATTTTATATGGCCATCTTAACACATAAATGCATTCCAAGATTAAAATATCAAAGTAAACTAAAGTCTATAAATCTTAAACATAATATGCCAAAATTGATTTCAACTTAACCTAATCTCATTAATTATATTATAATTCATAATTATAACTTTAGAATTACTTAAGTCAAGTTAACGCGGTATGAAAAATAAAGCAATATGATACTTAAAAGATTACTTATATAAAAATAATTTTACAAATAAAAAAAAACTTGTTGGTACAATAAACCAACCATGGCGTTTCGTTATTTGGTAAAATTCTGATTTTAAGATACAGATCAAATATACTAAAACCCGCTTAATACGTATTAAATATATTAAAAACGGGTCACTCACGTATTTTAAGTCGAAAAACGCTCGACATGTTTCACTCCGTACCGAGGAGTGTCATCAGGAGCTTGCGTTTACGGTGACGGACCGGCGCTTAAAATGCGCTTTTAGCGTGGTCTCTTCAGAATCTTCTTAAGCGGGTCTTATTGTAACATAATTCTAGTCACGACTGGACATTATCAGCTTATATTTCATTGTCAGTTCGCTTATACGCTGAAGTTCACTTTTTGTTGTTACTTCACCGTTTTCATCTGCATCATTTTGCGCATTCACAGTTGAGACTACATTTGATTCTGTTGTTGTATTTTCAGATTCATCAGTTAAGTCAAAAATGTCATTAGTCTGGTTTAATTGATTATCAATAGCTTCAGTAACATGTTGGATTTCACTCGTAGCGTCTTTGATATCCACTTCTTCTTTAATTAAAACCTTATTTAGATTTGACGAAGTACTTGGCTTTGGCACTCTACGATTTGAGTCTTCATCTTCATTTTCATCATCAGATATTTCAATGATTTCATTAGTCTTATAGGTTTTTTTAAGTTTGTTCGGCTTTATAATATTTTCGAGTTTGCTGTTATCGTCAACGATTCCGTCATTTTCTAAAACCTTATCTTGATCTGACGAAGTACTTGGCAGTCTACAATTTGAGTCTTTATTTTCGTCAGATTCATCAGGTAATTCAAAAATTTCATTGTTTGAGTTTGATTGTTTGCTTGCAGTATTAGCATTGTTATTGGTGGAATATTTTATAAAATCTCCGCGCAAGTCGTGTCTCAATTCATTTTCGAATGTTTTGAAACTATCATCAAAAATTATTGTACACTGGTTTGCTGAAGCAGTATTTAATATCGATCTGACATTTTCAATGCGCACAGTATTATTTGCAATTATTTCTTTTCCTTCATCTTCTTGCACATTTGCTATATTATCCATTATATTTTCATTTCTGCTTTCAACTCCCTCTGGGTTATCACCAGGAACATTGACTCCCTCATAATTATTTTCTGAACAGTTTTGTTCAGCTGACATTTCTTCATCAGTGTGGTTTTCCTCATCTTCCGCTGCATTTTTATTGTATCTGTGTTTGTCTTCATGAGTTTTAAATTCTGAAATTGGGATGGACTTACCACAATCTCGACAAAACTGTGTTATTGGACGATTCTCGAGAATTACTATTCCTTTTTCATTTTTTTTACTCTGCTGAGTATTTGTTGCTGCTTGTTCCGCCGAGTATGAAACGCTTTCTTGTTGAGAGTATTCTCCAGACGGTTGCAATTTTTTTTGAAGGTTTCTCAAAGTTCTATTCATCGGTAGATCCCCTTCACAGTTGAATTTGACGATTTTAAATGCCATATTATCTATTTCTTCTGCCACATGTTCTGATAAGGCTTCTTCTGTGAAGAAAAATCTGTCACAATTCTCACAGACGTGAAATACCGACTGATCTTCAAGGCAAGCTTTTTCGTTATTGCAATGATCTTCTACTTCCGTCGGACGAACGAACATTTCACACATGCCACATTGATAGAGTGGTTTAAAAGACGAATCATCACTATGATCTGTGTTCATTTTAACTTTCCTAGTATGTTCATATATAGTCGACGATTTTATCATGTTTATAAGAGTGTCATCAAAATATTGAAATATATCAGACCAATCGTTGTTCAGCAACTTGAAGGGGTCATATGGTATGTACTTATTGACGCGTTCGTGAATTTTAAAGTGCTCCGTGATATGTTGAGCTTCGAATTTGTATGGACAAATTTGACAAGTCTGCGGAATGGGCCTGTAGCCGGGAAATTCGTGGAACTGTGCATGCTCCACTGCGCGGTCGATCTGGGGCGTGGCTGCTTTGCATTGACCACACTCAAACACGCACATTGCAGTATCAACGTTTGCAGGCTCCTGGTCTTTATTTATTTATTCGTATGGCATTCATTATGAGTCGTTCCACAGTTTTATTTACAGATTAATGTCTAGGTTCTTCACCCATTGGGCTGCGTTATCACTAAACGCTATTAAGTCCAGAGGGTCACCAGGGTACATTCGTTTTGGGCACTCGTGAATTATATGGTGGATAGATTGTATAGGCGCTCCGCAATCACATTCCGGTGAGTTTTTCCACCCACACCGAAACATAAAATCGCCAGATCGACCGTGCCCTGTGCGAAGTCTATTAAGCTGGCACCATTCCCGTCTTGGGGCCGAGAAGCCTTTGGGTCTTTCAGTGGGATTGTAATCGCTGTAGGCTGTAGGCAGGTTGGAATTCCATTCCTCCATCCATTTATCTCCGATGTTGAAGTTATCCTTCATTAGTCCGTGTGCCGTTGAGTACGACGGGTGGCGGGATTTTAGGCGTTGTCTGGGAGGATACATGAATTCAGGATAGGCTGGCAGTTCTGGATTTTTAGAGATTTTCCTGGTCTTTAAGATCAGCACTCACTTTGATATCTTTAGTATCGCATTTCTTTTCCCTCTTTTCTACATTAGAATGATGCGATTTAACATGTCTGTTTACGTTGCCTCTGTTGCTATATGTTGCCCCACAAAACCCGCAGCGAAATCTTGTAGTGCCATCATCTATTTTTTCCGGGCAATATATATTTGGATGGATGTTAGTGTTTTTGATGTGTCTATTTAAATTAAACTCATTATGAAAAGTCTTATAGCAGATATAGCAATTCCATTTGCTGCTTCGAGCCTTAGGAATCTCGCGATCCTTTTCATGTGTCTTACGAGCTTTTTTACTTTTACCTTCATCTATTTTTGTTTCATTAGATGTACGTTTTCTGGTTGTAGTACACCCCTTTTGTGGACGATTGGCATGCTCGAAGTCGATGCTTTGAAGCAGAAGTGTAATTGATTCCGTGGCAGTCTTCATTGTGGACAACAATTTTAGACTTTGAAGCATTTTTATTAAGTTGATGCTGAGGACTACGTTATTTTCGTCATCGCAGTCTGACTCGGACTCCGAAACTCCCATCTGTAAGCAAAATAAGATTACTTCAGTTGGTGTTTTTTATTTCAGGTAGATACATTAGATACAAAGAGATACAAAGAAACTTATTTATAAAATAAAACTAAATTAAATCTAAAAACTAATAATAAATAAAATGAAAATACATCTAAGTAGTTGGCATGGTGCCGAGGACGCTGGCAGCATTTCCCCGCTGTATTTATAAATAAGAGGGTTGTCCGTCTTCAAATTTATTTTTTTAAGTATTTCAATTTGTATGGTTAGTTGTATTTTAGCAAGTACTTTAAATAAAATTACAATAATTATTTTAAATCTCTTAAAATAAATAGCATTTTTTTTTATTTAAGTTCATTGGAAAATCATTTATTTACCAACAAGATATATATACGGTGGTATTACTAAAAGAAATTAATAACTAGCTTAAATCTAAAATAGGCCCTCGAGGCATAATAAAATTGTTGTTTTCCATTGTTCTAATACATTCCTTTGTTCTCCTTGCACCATTTTTACATGTCTCTGTCTGGCCCAATGGTTATACATTATTTGTTTTGTGAAAAGTTTAAATAATAATTATACCTAACTAAACTAACCTCACTGACCAAGGGTCTAGACTAGGGGTTTTTTTTTTTTTAAACTATTATTGTAGTTGTAGGTCCTCGCTTTCAATACGGGCGGCCTATAACTATTATTACTTCGTTTCATTAGTTTTTAAGAAAGTATTATTATGCAGTTTATTTAGGTATATAAAATAGACTAGGGTTGCCAACTTTTTTTTAGTGGAATATAATATTTTCCAGAATAAGGCATCAAAAATGAAGTACATTTCAAAAAAATACAGTACTTTTAGATAAAATACTAAACATGAGTGTAATATACGTTTAATCGGAAATATAGTATTTTAGCGTACTATATATTTTTCCAAAAGTATATAGTACAGAGAGCCAAAATATAGTACAATACTATATAATATAGTAGGGTTGGCAACCCTAGTCTAGACACAGAATGAAGATTTATTTTAGTACCTGCCTTGTGATTTGTCTGCTATTTTAATACCTACACTTTCCGACGTGTCGGAAGCCGGTGTTGCTCGAAGCCTACACTACTGAGCCACAAGTACGGACCCCACCCTGAAATATTTTAAAGATATAGATAAAACATAGTTTATTCAAGTAGGCATATTACAATGCGCTAAGTATTTCTATTTTTAAAACTATTTTGTTTTTGTATTAGGTACACTTATGAAAGATACTTAAAAAATTAGGTATATTAAAAAAAATGGCAATTGTCCTATTGGAGCTATAGCAAAATCTGTTTTCATTGAAAGACGCATTTAGAATTAGAACAACTGTCTCAAAAAAACAAAATGGACACCGGGTATTTCAAGGTCACGCCTTTAAATACAAGAGCTACTCACAGTAAATCCTTTTGAAAAAATGAACACTACAAGTATGGGCTTTATTATATTATTAATTTTAAGTTCAATATTACATCACATCAGAATATTATATTATGCTAAAAAGGTCTATTAACCTCTCGTGTGCCGTGATTATTTTTTTCTAATATTTTCCTTGTACGCGGATCCGCGTTCGCCGGAGCGCTTAAACTAACATTACGAACTTCGAAATTCGCATGTGAATTTATGTATCTGTCACTCTGTTCTGTTTAGGTATATTAATAAGAGTGATAGAGACAGATGCTCATCGAATTCAGGTCAAAAGCTCAACCAAGATAATGTTTACTACGTAGGCCGGGCAAGTGTTTAGTATAAAAACAAAATATAACAGATAAGCACTAAACTAAAATGTATGGTTTATTTATTAACGTAACATGAGTTACCTTTAGGTTAAAATGGCGTGGTTTACACAAAGTACTGGTATTATTAAGTAATTCTAATATTTTTCGTACGAAAATAGTGCGTACTATAACTCTATGGCGTACTTGCTAACTTTTGTTATCAAACTAAATATTGAGTAAATAAAAGTGAAGTGACATGACAACGATGACATTGCTATGTTGCTGACAGATGTCAATAGTTCAATACCCGATGTTGTACAGAGTATAAACAATGAATAATGAATTAAAACCAAATTAAAACGCTGAAGTGAAGTGAACCAATGACTGACCAAAATAATTGTATGAACAAAAATGGTAAACATTGTATAAAAAATTTAAAAACCTATTGAAAGTAATAAATAACAAATGTTTTCAAAGAAAATAATTAGCTTGATATATATTGATCTTAGCGCCATCTAGCGTAAACCGCTTTAAGTGCGATGCCATCACAGGTTTGTATTGCGCATTGGAGTTCGCAAATGTATTCCAAGATGGCGTTGGCGATCTCCTACATTCACGGATGTACATGTGTCAGTTTTATTGCTAACCAGAATTGATCTTTATTACCGAGCAAGACAGTTGATCATGGGACACTCATTTCGCGGTTCATTGGGGCCAAAATCGCATTTGTGACACCAGCGCAATCCAGTAGTGAGGGGTCCCGCTTAGTGTAAAGCTGTCATGTAACGTTATAATTGTAATTCACAGTTTAAAAATGCCTACTTGTGTCGTAAAAGGGTGTAAAAATCACATCAGAAAAGTTAATAAGCTTGATGGGATCACGTATCACCGGTGAGTAATTTGATAATACATTTATTTCCTGCTCGGAACTTTGAACGAGCATTTAGTGAAGGTCAAGTGACGTTTTGCAACGCGTTCTCCAGCGCGGCATAGTGCATTAACCTTGTAGGGACGTCAATTTTAGTGTTCCGTACAAATTATTGTTTTTATGTTGTAAGGATGAAAGTAAGTATGTTTTTATGAATTACAGTTTTGTATGTATGTATTACTATGTATGTAAACACTTTATTGTACATAAGACAGGTTAATACAATTAAATCTGTATCTTTAGGTATTTAAATAAAAGTAAACAAATATTTTGTACATTTTCGGGTAGTTATAACATATATTGGTAACTGAACAAATACAAAACCGCCTGGATCGTCACTGCACGACCTGACTTTAACCTACAATATTTGATCGTGTAATGTTTTCTTCTACCCGCAACTGGCTTAAGGAGCCATTTGAGGGTAGATTTTGTTTACTTTTATTTAAATACCTAAAGATAATACAGAGTATAGAAACGTAAAACGAAATATGTAATTAATAAACTTTCATTTTCGTATATTGCAGACTTCCTATTGATCCAAAGCGTAGAGAAAGTTGGACTCGCATCATTCGGAAATACCGAAATGATCCCTTTTATAAGGTTACGAACGACTCGCGAATATGCTCAGCTCATTTTAGTGAGGCAGATTTTAATTATTCGAAAACAGGGATGCGGCGGCTAAAAGGATCGGCTGAGCCGAATCTTCTTGAGGTAAGTAAGTGAGGTAGTCTTGAGGTAGTTGAGGTAGTTTTCGTGAGGTATTTCCTTCACGTAAAATGATCTGACCAGACATCGTAAAGGTGCCCATTAGGGTGGTTCAAAAACATTTTTTTTTCCGACGGGGCACCCCCTTAAAATAATGGGGCCCACTGATTAACAGTCCGCCGGGCGGTATCGGCCTGTCAGTTAGAACAAAATTTTGACAGTTCCGAACAACTGACAGCCCGATATCGTCCGGCGGACTGTTAATCAGTGGGCCCCTTTATTTTGTTACATTTATTATGTTGATAAAATACACCAAGTTTCGTAATTGTATCTCAACTACAAGGGGGTGCTCAACCACTTTGAAAATTTTGTATGTTGTATGAAAACAAAAAAAAACAAGTACTTATTATTCAGAATTTTATTTAAGTATCTGTTTTCACATTATTTGCACATGTGATTTATAAGTTTTTAAGTAGAAAAACATTTTTATTTCTACATATTTTATATAATTTTTCAAAAGTCAGATTTTTAGAATTTCACCTAAAAAAATTATAAAAAAATAGAAATAAAAATGGTTTTTCACCAAATACCTAACTTTTAAATCACACTTTTAAATAATGTGAAAACTGCTACTAGGTACATAAAACTAAAAAAAATAATAACTTGATTTTTTTGGATTTCATACAACTTTAAAAAATTTCAAAGTGTTTGCTGAGCACCCCCTTGTAGTTGAGATAAGATTACAAAACTTGGCATATTTAGTCAAAGTCTTGCCGCTTCTTCTAGCTAGAGTTTGAATTTTTCCCATACAAACGTGAACCATCCTAGTGCCCATTGATTATCAGTCCGCCGGACGGTATCGGCCTGTCAGTTAGAACAAAATTTTGACAGTTCCGAACAACTGACAGGCCGATACCGTCCCGTCCCGTACCGTCCGGCGGACTGTTAATCAATGGGCCCCTTAAATTTTATCCTCCTAAAGGCCCAGTCACACAAATAAAAAAACAATATACATAACAAATATTTAGCAAATTTCATCGAAATCGCTAAAGCCGTTTTCGAGATCCCCGAAATATAAATAAATAAACAAGACATGCTCGTTTAAAGGTATGAGATTATAATTATATAGTTTAATTTTGGAATTCACGGGCCTACAAATCCCGGTCTTTTGATAGGCTTGCGTGGGGATATAGATCCAACACGTAGAGGCCCCTTAGAGAGCTTTAATGTCATGTAGAACGCCTGCTGGAACAGTTTAATTTATTGTTAGTAATTATAATATTTATTTTTACAGGATAGTGAGAGTGAACATTCCCCGCCCTCGACGCCAGAATTTTCGGAAATCGAGGAAATTGATGACGGCCAAGAGGACTATAAAGATCTGATCATATTCCACGCGCCAAGAAAAATAATACCGAAAAAGGAATTCATTGAAAAACAAAATTCTGTTAACAAAAAGGTTAAAAAACATGTAAAACTCAAAAAGAACGCATCGTTAGAAGATATAATCAAACATTTAAAAGATAAGAACTACATAAATGAACAGATTAAGTCTATCTTAAGTAATAATGCCGATATAGCGGAACTCTATCGACTCGAAGCGAAAAAAAAGAAAAAGAAAGCGGAAAAAGAAAGGAAGCGGCCATCTTGTCCCGCGGCTGTTCGGAAGTTCGCCATGGCCTTGAATTTTTGTTCGCCAGCTGGCTATAAATATGTGAGGCGAAATTTTGATTGTTTTCTTCCACATCCAAGAAGATTAACTAAATGGTAAGTTGAATGATAATTTGCTATGAATTTAAGTCACATGAACCTACCCGATGCCATACATTCGAATTTACGCCACAGAATAAATAATAGTACTACCATACAGAAAGGACAGTTGCTACAAAACCGAAGTTTGACAGCGATTCAGGGACGAATCATGATGTCCCTTTCTAATGTATGGCTCCATCCCTTTCGGCTATTTATGGTTGTCAAAATTCAAGTGATGGTTTTATCTGTGGTTGCACGACCAAAAGGACAAGTGATGCCAACCAGTGGCCTATTTTATAAAGCTACAAGTTACAATTTACAAGCGGAAGTCACGTTCTAACACATAGGGTTAGAAAGAGACTTCCGCTTGTAAATTGTAACTTGTAGCTTTATAAAATGGGCCACAGATTGCTCGGAGCGGAGCAATGCTGAGCCGAACAGAGCCGAGTTTGCCCGAAGTCAGGAGTCTCTCTACTGGTTACGCTCTCTTTTTTAAACGACATTCTGAAATAATATCAAGGACAGGAAGATTCAAGTAATTATAGGAATAGCTAATTGCGTTGTAGTGGAGTCACACCACTGTACTGGCCCCATTCATGCACCATTCTTACTGCCCGTAACTCCCGTAAGGCCAGTCTTTTAATATTTCAATGTTTCTTTGCAGGTTTTAGTGATTTTATTATTTGTTACAGGTATGGCGTCGTTAACGGCGAGCCGGGATTCACACGGGAATCGTTTGACATGCTAAAATTCAAGAGGGGCACCATGCCGGAAAACTATGAGTGCTGCCTTATTTTTGGTGATATGAACATTCAACAGACATGCAAGGGTCAAAGAAATACTGGTTATGTAAACATGGGACATGGGCTTATTGATGAAGAAACAAAAGCCACTAAAGCTTTCGTAATGATGCTCGTTTGTCTTTCTGAGAACTGGAAAATACCAGTTGGGTACTTTTTAGTGGAAAATTTCACTAGCGAACTTATAGCTAACGCTGTTAATATTTGTCTCGCAAAATGTCATTCCGTCGGCGTCAATGTCCAAGCTGTCACTTTCGATGGGTGTCCTACTAATATTAGAGCTGCGAATGCTTTAGGTTGTAATATAAGTGGCACAGGATTAAAAGCAACTTTTCCACATCCGGTCACAAAAGCGGATATTGTGGTTTTCTTGGACGCATGCCGCATGATGGAGCTAGTTAGAAACTCTCTCGAATACAAAAAGATTATATTCAACAACCGAGATCAACGTATAGAAACGAAATCATTATCATATTTTTCAGGAAACGACGCTACAGTAGAATTTATCGATATGTTCAATGACATTCTCGATATTTTAAACTCTCAAAGTGCCATCAGGCGAAAAAATAAGGATGAAATACTCAATTTAATCGAGAAAGCTATAGACTATATTAAAGGCCTAAAAATAATCAACAAGGTTAAAAGAACCATAAAAAAACGGAATAGACAACCAAGAACAATCATGATTTTAAGTAAAAAACCCATTTTGGTCACAAAAATCAAAACAGGATTTTTAGGATTAATTGTTTGTTTGGAGAGTTTAAAAGTACTGTATCGAAATTTAGTTGAATCTGGTAAATTCGAGAACATTTCGACACATCGCCTGGGTGACCAGGACCATTTACAGCTGTTTTTTAACTTGATCAGACAACATGGAGGATGCAAAGAGAACCCAACTGCTACGCAGCTGAAAGATGCTTACAGGCTGTTGCCTGTATTATAATTATAATATTGATAAGCCAGCCTCTCATTAAAGTCGACATAGCGACTAAGAAAACAGCGTTCCTTTGGATAAGATAGTTTTCAAATTTTGGCAATATCGTCTGTAAAGACTATTAAAATGTCAGACATGACGATGACGAGTTGATGAGTCTGGCACTGGAAATTCGGGAAAAAGGATTAAAAGGCAACAGTTCAAAACACTTGTTTTATTATATTTGAAGATTAATGTAAGAATGTACAGGTGAAATAAAAAATCAAGATGATCTCCTATTTTAAAAGCTGTGTAATCAACTGATTAGGGGTCATCCATTAATTACGTCTCACGTTTAGGGGGAGGGAGGGGGTCAAGAAAATGTGACATATTGTGACATGGGGGAGGGGGGAGACACAAACTTTGTGACGTCACTTTAACTTCATCAGTAACCGAAAATTTATTTAAATTATTTAGTTCGCTGTACATTTAAATAACAAGTTTTTAAAACGAAAATAGTTTTTAATCGTTTAATTTTCTTTCCTAAGCAGTTTTGGGTTATAAAATTACTAATACCTATTTATAACGTCAAAAATATTTTGATAAAATATTAATAATACTTAGGTACTTACTTAATTCGATTTGGCGATTTCGTAGAAAAAATGTGACGTCACACTAGGGAGGGAGGGGTTTGCCAAATGTGACCAAGTGTGACAAGGGGGGGGGAGGGGTAAAAAAACCTAGAAATTGGTGTGACGTAATTAATGGATGACCCCTTAGTTGATTAACTAGAAACCCATAAAACTGTTCGCTGGTTCTGTCGATACTATCCTAAAGCAGGCCACTGACGAGCCTTCCAAATGGATGCCGTTACAATGGATTCATCCAAATGGACGGCATCCTAATACTAAACGTTGTACGTTTTTGACATTCACGGACCGATTTTGGATTGCAACCGCGCTATTCGGACTGTTGGAAGGCTCGTCAGTGGCCACCTTAAAAACTTCGTATTACTTAATCTCATTCTTTGGGCGGGGCAACTACGGATGAGTACGGAGCCTATATCTTGGCCGGTATTTAATTAATTAATTTAGGATATTGCATTATCATTAATATGCCGCAATGTTTGTTTTTATAGCCCCGTGTCCAGTGTAAGGAAACAACAGTAATTTATATGTTCTGCTGCACTACGAATGTATGTACAGTCGCCATCATATATATCGGAGCGGCCAAGGTGCTCACAAATATCTGAACACGCCTCTATTGTCAAGCCGTTAGAGTGCTTGTTCAGATATTGTGAACACCTTGGCCGCTCCGATATATCTGATGGCGACTGTACCATCCTGCATGCTCAGACAATAAATATAATGTTGAAACTACGTTTTGTCTTTTATTTTAATAGTCGTTTTTCTATTAACTTGAATTTATACATTTATTTCACTACACCAGCTCGTAAAAGCTCTTTTTATACCTCAAAAACCGATGAAAAATTGCATATTATCCACAAGTCTTCTTCTTGAATGATAAATATTTTATTAACGTTCATTTGATTTGGTTGGTCATCTCGCGTCGGTGTAGTGAAAAATCTTGTGTAATATCTATTCTCTCGGGAACAAAGCTTGTTTAACTCTCGTGCCTTGAAACCCTCTCAACGCTCAAGATTCCATTTTTCAATTTTGGTATGTTTCGTTTGCTCGGGTACCAATATTAGCATGAGAGATTAAACTATTGTTGTTTGAATTCGAAGCTTCTACCGAACATCATTTTTAGGGTTCCGTACCCAAAGGGTAAAACGGGACCCTATTACTAAGACTTCGCTGTCCGCCCGTCTGTCTGTCACCAGGCTGTATCTCACGAACCGTGATAGCTAGACAGTTGAAATTTTCACAGATGATGTATTTCTGTTGCCGCTATAACAACAAATACTAAAAACAGAATAAAATAAAGATTTTAATGGGGCTCCCATACAACAAACGTGATTTTTGACCAAAGTTAAGCAACGTCGGGAGTGGTCAGTACTTGGATGGGTGACCGTTTTTTTTTTTGCTTTATGGTACGGAACACTTCGTGCGCGAGTCCGACTCGCACTTGCCCGGTTTTTTGTAAGATTTTTGTGCCGAAAACTGCTAAAATTTAAACCGAAACTTCGGTCGCTACTACTGATCCGCTACTTTAGTGTACTGTACCTACCTATCTATGGTAATTAGGTACAATTAGCAATGCACCGAGAAGTTTCTTAAGTTACGAAACTTCTATGAAGAATATTCTCTGGAACTTAAATTTAATGAACAATCTAATCGTGTCAAGACCGACGTACACACATGCCATTTTAAATATTTCGCCTGCCTGCTTTACTGTTAATGTGGCGTGTAATATTAATAATATTATATATTACACAACGTTAAAGTTCTCATGGGAACATTCTGACAGAGAACTTTCTAAGTTTCTTTCATGTAATTTCTCTGAAATTTCCGAGAACATTTCTGCAATTTCTGCAATTTGTACATTGCTAGGTATAATTCTATTTAAATTCCATCAAATGGTAATGTATCAGTCCGTCATACCGTACGCCGTTGTGCAGCCTTTTATTGTGTCATCTGAAAGTTCTCTCTGACCCCTTTCAAAACACGGGTCAAGCTAATACTTACTAAATGGACTCCGACTTAACTTTGCAGTCCACAAACAACATTGCAGACGATTTACAGCTTTATCCCGTATAGCATAAGGAGGATAAATTAGTTTATGAGCTACCAAAATGGCTTTGCAGGTGACACCAATCCCCTTTTCTTGGAGGAACTGTGATTGGCTCTTTTAGGATTTGCGCGCGCAAAAGTCGAATTTTGGAAATGGTTTTCTGTCTAAGCACACTATCCATTGCTGCTTCTGTTATGCCAAATTTGATTAAACACTGATATAACACGCAGTGGATAGTAAGTTAATTTATAAAAGGAAATAGGGATGACTAGATACAACTTTCTTTCATTCGGGATGGTATTCGAAACGAGGTGCTCCGTTGCACCTTCAAAATTTATTTTTATACAAATAGTGCCTTAATATTTATAAATATATATCAAATGTAAAAGTGCTCTTAATTAATTGTATTGTTTTCTACGTTTTATATAAAACAGTGCCTTAAAATTATTCAAATTTCGATATTCGGCCATTTTAAAAAACTGAACTTTTTAATGACTAAGGCGTTCGGTCAAACAGCCAAATTGTTTTAAAAATGGCGAATGTCGGTAAAGTGCTGGCCACGATAAAAGCTGTTATAACAAGATTGGTGTTCGCCTGCCATGGGATCATAGCTATTTGGCAAGTCACTGTATCCATGGACGATATCACATATTGGTATTTGGCGTCACCGATTCTGCTGCTCATTTTCGAAGGCGTCTTTACGTTGACTATTAAAGAAAATCAGGAATGGAAATGGTGAGTTTATTTTCATCAAACCACGCCAGAAAATCTTTATTCATTCTTTGAAATCAGTGTGCTAAGTTTCATTTATTCTCTAGGATTGCATTAAAGAAACAAATGTCATTTTTAATCGACTTCAAGAAAAGGTGGAGGTTGTCTGTTCGATACCAACCTACGTACCTACATATAGTTCTAAGTTGCTCCCATTATTGTCAAAACTCAAAACTCATTTGCGATGATGAAATCCATGTGTAACTGAAGGAACTCCTCAATTTCTGATGGATTCAGATCATGACCTTGTAACTTAAAACGTACCCGACTCCGAAGCGAGAAACGGTTTAGTGATATGACTGAATTTCTGTTGGACTGTCAGATAAAAAGGACCTTATTGCATTTGAAGCATGAACCCTTCTGTGATGGAAAGCCACAAATATTCCCTTCGTAAAAATAGGAGCACGGCTGTCTAACTTAATGGTGAGACCTTGATCGCAACCCGACATCAGAAATCATTGCCCTGTTGTTTATTTGCCCTTCAAATATTAACCCTCCTACAACCCCTTTTTCAACTCTATTGCTTGGCTAACCAGAACTATCAAAAGCAAAAAGTTAATTCACTTTATTAGGAACTTTTTTTAAATCTGACCCCTGATCACATAATGTACGATATTATACTAAGGCTCAAAATATATCAGTTATAGAATTAAAAAACGCATTTAACTGATTTGTAAGACCGAAGTGTTCCGTGAACAAAGTTTTGCACGGATCACTAAAAACACATTATAAAACAAAGTCCCCCGCCACGTCTGTCTGTTTGTGTGTTTGTTTGTATGTTCGCGATAAATTCAAAACTGAACGGATTTATATATCAATATAATGATTCTATGTTAACCCGTACAAAGCTGGGGCGGGTCGCTAGTTAGTTAAAAAACAAAAACCATTTTAAATCTGACCCCTAATCCCGTATCGTCGAGTCGATACTAACGGCATTTGTGACAAGGTTGAACATCAACACTGACATTAGATGGACCTTATTGGCATTAAAATAAGGTTTATATATTGTCAGTTAACAGTATATTATCGAAGTTAGGTCATTCACGGTGTTGGTGACATTTGAAGGCTTTGTCAATGATCAGTGAGGGGGAACGTGCATTAATTCGGTGCTCTGACACTTAGGTGTTAGAGTTAGAAAGGTGTTTTAACCAACTTTTTAACACGCTTTTATTAGGTCGACCTGTACCTATGTAACTTTGTAATGGAATCTAGGGTAACTAATTTAAACTTCTTCCAAGGATCGTAGCGTCATGAAAATTGGCAGCTGTATGTAGTTCTGATGATAATACAATAATATAGTACTGTCGAACTGATCTGATGATGGAGCCGGAAGATATGAACTGGAACTTCATGATGGAACATCGTATCATATACCTAGCTGTGTTTGGATTGGATTTGTTAGAAATAGACAAAAAAATACGATGAAAAATAATTATGCACTACAATTCAATTCAATTCTTTATTCATAGCGTAAGTTACATACTTATCAATTTTATTATACATATTTACATCTTATGTCTATTAATATATAGTATGAATCAAGCGATCTGAGCTAGTTCACTCAAAGAGTCTCAAGAATACAATACCATTGAGTGGTAAACCACAAATTAGGATAATCCCCTCGTAGTAAAAGCAGATTATAACCGCCTTGAAATGTTAGTATAGATTAACGACTCTATTTCTTTAAACAATAGACTACAAAATACACTAACTAAATAATGGCTAACCCAACTTTTTTTTGCATTTAACAACCATCGACACCTGTCGTGGCTAAGGTGCATGTGACTTTCCAAAAGATTGAATATGATATTATCTTTTTAAACCATTTTAACCCCATTCAACACGACATAAGGTTTAGAATTCAATATAAATGCAGTGTACTTCTAACTTATTTTGTAAGTAAATTGGTTGGCGCCTACGAGAACAAAAGCAGATAATAGGATTGTAATAGAACAATGCCATTGTTAGTACAGGTAAGTGAACAAGATCAGTTCAAAAAAAATTACCTATACATACATCTACATCTTTACCTAACTATTTCCATTGGGCATACCTACATTCAAATTGTAAACATTGTAGTGGTTGATAAATATCGCTAACAAACTATATACCTAGTATACCAAAAATGCTTAGGTATGTCGTTTCCGCTTTCTTGACAGACTAATAGCTTATGACAGCAGGCTAATGGTTGCCCTATTTTATGCAAGATTGAGATATAGCGGCGCGATTCAACATGTTTAATGATAGCTCGTGATATTCTAAAGCGCCAATTATTTTATCAATTTTGTTTTTGTGCGCAATAAAGAGTACCTATTTATAGGGATAGAAAAATAGGATACACACCCCGGTAGATAAATAACCCAGCAAACATTTTTGGTCGATATTCCGAAAAAGGCACCTATTTTAGGTCGCACAATTTAGGAGACCAAAATGAGGCACGTCGAATCGACGTCGTGGGCACGTCGAGTCGACATAAATGGGGAAAAAACGCACGTGCCGGCGACGTATTTATTGACGGTAAATTAGTGATTACAACCATTAGGTCAACACTAGGTCATGTTTCCGACGTGGATTCGACGTCGCCACGACGTGCCGCGTAGTGAAAATGTACTAATTTGGTATTCTTTACCACCTTTAGACGTGATGGCGACATATTTTTATCCATATAAGTACTCTGCGAGGCAATATTTAGATGAGACGCGAAGAAGAGAAAAAGAGACACAAACATTACGCTTATATATTCTTTTCACTCAGAAACAAAATGTCTAACAAGAAAACAACTTTAAGTTGTGCAATGATAATGGCGGCCACTAAGTCATGTAAAATAATTTAGGCCGATTACGCTGATGAAGAACGATGAAATCTAGTGCACAGAAAAATTTTTCGTGCAGTATGTTAGGTTCACATACAAAACTATCGATGGGCTTTTGAAATATTTAAGTTTTCAACATTTTATAAAATCAAAATGCATATAAATTTGCTTGTAATTGAGTGTTGTAATTGAATATTTGTGTGTGTGAGTGTATTGACTTGATCAAAAATAAGAATAAGAATAAGAATAAGAATAAGAATTATTTATTGCCACACACATACAAGAAAACAAAGACGATAAAAACAAAACAAACAAAAAAATTCACATATTGAACAATAAGTACGTGTTGAACCAGCAACAATGAAATTAACATAGATTGACATTAATCGTTCTTATGTTATAAAACTTACACATAAACAACCAATAGTGTGACAATAGGGATGGACTCAGCATTTGCTGTGTTACAGACTAGCTGTCACAGCGCTGGTTTTCAGTTCACCCCTAATTATACATATAAGACATTAAAATATAATAAAAAATAAAACAAGTGTTTTATTAAATCTGAGTACTAATAACAACTAAATCTAAGTTAATTGGCAAATGACGATGGCATGAGAAAAAAAAAGGCGGGGGAAAAATAATAATAAAACTATTAGCTAGGCAGGGCAAGACATGAAAACTTACTAGGTACTGTTCAATAGGTGTTTCAAGGGTGCTTAAGTATTCTTCTGTTTATAGAGTAATATAGATTTCAGTTTAGTTTTAAAAGTATTTTGGGACACATTATTTCTTAGAGGTGGAGGCAGATCATTCCAAATTTTGGCTGCTGAGAATTTAAAGCTCCCTCTATACCCAACAGTTTTGTGGTGCGGTAAAGATAATTTATTTTGTATTTTACTGCGGGTGTTCAAATGGTGCTCATCCTTTAACCAGTTAATTTTTTCATAAAGGTAATCTGGTTTCTTGGTTGTTACAGTTTTTTTTATAAGATTGTTTTATACAGTACCGGTCAAAAGTTTAAGTTCACTCTGCGAAATAAGGTTATCATATTTAATTATGTTCAAATATAGAATATGTTTTGAATTTCAAACGTTTAATTGTTTCCACGACTACCAAATAACAATAAAAATACCTCTTGGAGGAATCGTTTTATGTTATTCGGAAAATTTGATCCATTTAATATTTTTGTTCCGTATTTCCTATGAGATTTCGTGAAGTTAGAAATCATTTAAAATGGGTCGCAAAGCCGATTTTAGTGTCGAAACTCGTGCTGTTATTGTAACTCTGTCAAATGAGGGCTACACGACGCGGAAAATCGCTGAAAAAATGAAGGTTTCTCAAACCGCTGTCGTGAGTACTTTGAAACGAAAACAAAAAACCGGTCTTAATTGCAGTCGATCTCGATCAGGTAGGCCAAAAGTCACGTCTAAAAGCGAAGACCAATTTATTTGCGTGCAGAGCAAACGCCAACGTACTCTAACTGCTCCAGAAATTTGCGAAGAACTCAACGCCACCCGAGAACAGCGAGTATCGGTTTCGACAGTGCAACGGCGTCTGCGAAACTATGGTCTAAAAGGTCGTATTGCTGCCAAAAAACCCTTGTTACGTAGTCAGAATAAAGTTAAGAGGTTGAAATGGGCCCAGAAACACAAAAACTGGACGTCTGAACAGTGGTCTAAAGTTTTATTTTCTGACGAATCGAAGTTTGAAATTTTTGGAGGGAGACGTCGTCAATATGTTCGACGACAAGTAGGCGAACGAATGATAAAGCAATGCGTGATGCCAACAGTGAAGCACGGTGGAGGATCAGTTATGGTCTGGGGATGCTTTGCGGGTGATAAAGTTGGTGATCTCGTGAGAGTCAGTGGCATAATGGATAAGAAAATGTATCATAACATTTTGCAACGTCACGCTTTTCCATCTGGAAAACGGATTGTAGGCAGAGGTTTTGTTTTCCAACAAGACAACGATCCCAAGCATACGTCGAAGTTGTGCAAAAACTACATTTCATCCAAAGAGAACCAAAAAGAATTAAAATATATGGATTGGCCTCCTCAATCGCCCGACCTCAATCCGATTGAGTTGTTATGGGATGAATTGGACAGGAGTGTGAGAAAAATGCGGCCAACTAATAAAGAACAGCTTTGGGAATACCTATACATTTGTTGGAATAAAATTTCGACATCAACACTGCAAAAACTAATTACGCGAATGCCGAAAGTGTGTATGGCAGCATTGAAAGCAAAAGGCGGATATTTTGAAGAGTCTAAAGTTGGCAAAAACTGAACTTTTTTATTTAATTGTGGTTTTAAATTAGAGAATTACCTTTAATTTATTATGTAATAAGAGATTATTAAATACTTTTATTAGTACATTGTGTTATAGCTTCATTTAACCGAATTTACAGAGTGAACTTAAACTTTTGACCGGTACTGTAATATTGTTTTATTTTGAATATTAGCACAATGAAGTACCGTGCGATGGCACCATTCAAGATATAACAACTTAAATTATGCAATTTCATATTTAGCATCTCGTTATAATGAAAGAAAATGGCGGCACAACCTTATGGTATTGATAGTACTTTACAAGTGATTTTAACTATATGGTCGCAATTTGGTATCTATTTTAAGTAACATTTACCTAAAATTAGTAGCTAAATCGACATAAAATCGACGACCTAAAGGTCTCCGTATAAGAAATAATTACGTCGCAAATACACCTAAAATGTCTTATTAGTACATTTGACCTATTGGTCAGACTTTGCAGTTAATTTTACCTAATATTTCGACTTATTTTCAACCATTAAGTCCCTGACTTCATGGTCCCCGTATAAGAAATAATTACGTCGCATAAACACCTAAAATGCCTTATTAGTACATTTGACCTATTGGTCAGGGTTCGAAGTTAATATTACCTAATATTTCGACAGATTTTCAACCATTAAGTCCCTGACTTCATGGTCTCCGTATAAGAAATAATTACGTCGCATATACACCTAAAAGGCCTTATTAGTATATTTGACCTATTGGTCAGGGTACGAAGTTAATTTTACCTAGTAATACGACTTATTTTCAACCATTAAGTCCGTGACTTCATAGTCCCCGTATAAGTAATAATTACGTCGCAAATACACCTAAAATACCTTATTAGTAGATTTGACCTATTGGTCAGGGTTTAAGGTTAATTTTTCCTAATATTTTGCCTTATTTTCAACCCCTAAGTCCCTGACTTCATGGTGTATTTATGAAGTGGAATTTACGTTTTGTTATCCCTATATTTTGACTTGGAAGTAAAAGTGTACAATACGTAAAATAATTGGTGACTTAGGACGTCATTTTCACTTAAATTGGTAAAATCTTCTTCGAGCCTAGGAAAAAATACTTAAAATGTTTGCTGGGAATCTGGATGTCCTGCTATGAATTCTTAACAATTATTAAATTCAGCATGCTAAACTTACTGAGTAAAACTAATAACTACTACTAAATGAATGACGTAAGACTGCGTCGAGCAAAATCAGCGAAAAAGGCAGTCACCGTTTAGTCGCTAGCGTTCACATCTCTTGATTAACCTCGTCAGCTATTTTTAGGACGTTTATCATATCTACCTAACGGCCTAATTTTAGGTACCTACTTATACTAGCGGCCCAGACCTTCTACTTGCTATAAAATCTCATCATCATCATCATCTCAGCCATAAGACGTCCACTACTGAACATAGGCCTCCCCCTATAAAATCTGAAATTGATAAATTAATATAGTTGCTTGGGCCGGAAGGACTACATTTCTCAGTCCTAAAAATAGGACGTTGGGCCTTACGAGGTTAAAAAAATTATAATAAATGTCATTGTATTATCCCTAAGAGTGTGTTTACAACGAATCACCCTTGAAAATTTGAAATTTTTTACAATATAATAAATACACTTATGCAAAGTTGTACTTAAAACGAGATAAACGAGTGTCAGCGTTTAGTAAAATTTGTATAAAAAAATCGATGCTCAAGCTGTAAAATCGAGTGATTTCGAAAGCCAGATAAATGGACTACAACGAATCAGGCTTTTCCTATTTTTCCTCTTACAGGCTACAGAGAAATTCAATCATAAACGTAAACTTTCGTAAAATTTCCATACATCCGCCATATCTGTCAAATTATCCTTCTCCTCAGATGCCCGCTGTGGGTCGTCCGGAGCGGTCGCGTACTTGCGCGTCCCATTTTGACATTTCGTTTTGACATATATATTGACAGAAATTCATGTCCGTATACGAATGATGATATTGACAAAATCTAAAAATTTACCCTCCTCTACGCTCTCTTATTGATATGAGTACTACTTGAGTAGGTACTATATGTGACGTTATCTATGAAAAGCTAGGGATTGTCGATGGCGCTTACGCCATTATTAACGATGCTCCGATAAATACAATGCCGCGCGACGCTGTGCGGCGTAAGCACCATCGACAATAAGATCCCCTTTCATAGATAATGCCCCATATAATGACTAAATGAGATTTCTAATGAAAAGACACGCGCATTGAAATAGTGACTTGTTTTAAGGATGACTCATGAGAGAACGGTCCGGGTCTGGGCCGAGGAATCGGACATTCAAAAAAATAACAAATAGCACGCCATAACTGTCCAATTTTTAAATTATTTGTTACTTAGACAGTATTGATTTTTAAGCGTCGGCGGCCGATCGTAAGATCAGGCAGATCGTAATGTTCCTGTGTATTGTTTTGAGGATAGTCACATTAAACCAATTGAATATATAGGTAAGATAGGTTCGTTAGGTTGCTTCAGATGCCCGAAGGGCAAACTGTCCAGAAATAAGGCCGTCGACTCAGGGAACGAGTCAAAGATTTTCACGTTTCACGATATGCCTGATCTTACGATCGGCCGCCGACATATATAGAGCAACTGACATTTAAAACTACGTAAGCGCGATGTAGGTCTCTTACTAATTGCGTTCTAGCTCCCTAACGCCATCTGTTAGATTATTATGGCACGATGTTGGCAGTGACAGGTAGAGGAGACGCCACAATGCTTTCTATAGAACAGTGAAGTGTCGGACGACTCGATCTCGATCCGAACCGTTTACAAGTAAACATGTAGGCTGTGTTGGCCGAAACGTTAATGCAATTGACCATTTTGGCCAATAACCATCATAAATTAAACCGTAGACTGTAATCGTCCGATGCGGTTTACGGTTCAATTTATAATAGTTATTGCAATTAACGTTTGGCCAACACTGCATGTAGGTATACATGGTGTGTCTGACCATGGGGCTTTAAATCCAGGGCTTGATTTTACTCGCTAAACTAAGCTACCCTAAAATCGGGGATTTTTTTTTTGACTTTTCCATAGAGAACGTCGACATCTGATCGGCCAAAAAGTATGAAAAAGTAAAAAAAAAAATCGGGATTTCGGGGTTGGTGCCATAGTAAAAGTAGCTCAGTTTAGCGAGTAGAATCGAGCCCTGGATTTAAAGCCCCATGGTCAGACACACACTGTACAAGCAGAGTGACCAGATTTTCTTCTTCATTGTCCTCAGGTTCTGCCCATCAGTGTTCATCTACCTGGGTCTGGTGGTGCCAGCCATCTGGCTTTTAGAGCTACACAAGGTGGACGTCAGAGTCAACAAAAAGCAGACTGCAAGCAACGACACTGTGGTGAGCATTCTTATAACGTTTATCGGCACAGACTCAACCAATACTGCATTATGAAGCGTTCACAAAGAGCTCGAGGTCACCACAAATAGGTGCAATTTTTCTTTTCTACTCTATACGGCACAAGTGAGGTTTAAGATTGACTCACCGAGGCGTCCAACATGTCATTTTCTACGGGTGATCACGTAGTACTTTCCATTGAAATGATAGAAAACGAGGCTCAGGGTGCCGATTTTTGAATTTCGACCACTCGATTTCGTGTATTTCATTAATTAATATCTCCACTACTAGGCATTTAAATTCTACTAGTATAATTGAAATCGAGTGGTCAATACCAGTAGATTCCAAATTTCGATCGCTCGTATTTCAAAAATTAGCATTTCGCTTTTTTCCACCGATTTTCGAGTGACGAAATCGAGCGATCGAAATTCAAAAATCGTCCCACTGGTAGCTCCGGCCCGGTCTAACGTGAGTCATCCTTTAAACCCACGATTGTAGACCACCTAACACATCATCATTCGCTTGCCCTTTTCCCATCATTTGAGGTCGCAGCATATTCTTTTTCTTCCATACCTCTCTCTCGTTCGTCATCTCACATTCACCTACTTTCTTTTCATATCGTCTCTCACACAATCCATACTTTTTCTTGGTTATCCTTTCTTCTTTCATCCCTCCACCTTCCTAATACCTTTCGCGTCACATGATTTTCATCCCTCCGCATCACATGCCCGTACTACGCTAGGAGATTTGATCTTAGCAGACCACCTGAGTTGTTCACGAAAGTTTAAACGGTGTTGAATAGAATCGGGCAAATTCAGGTCAAATATAAGAAAATAATAAAAAAAAGAAAAAAAAGAAAGAAAGAGAGATTGCAGAGAAATTTAGATCAGGGAATTGGTTTTGATTCGGTGTTAAAAGATTTCTTTGTTGTCCCCAGACTATAGGCTTGGGCGTGGCAGCGAAGATCCCGACAGATATGTGGGTTACGCTGATTGAGCAGTTCCTGATGCTGACCCTCATCGTGGGCCGCTGGCTGCTACCCAAGGGGGATCTGACGAGAGACCAGCTCAGTCAGCTGCTGCTCGTGTATATTGGTAAGCATATAGACAGATTGCTCGTAGAAGTTATGGCCTCTGTTCTTAGCGAACTTTTCCAGAAGAGACTTCAAAGAAGAGAAGGTAACAATTTAGTTAGGTAGCAGGGAAACGGATGAAAGCAACGCATGTTCAAATATTTTGGGAAAGCTTTTCCGCTAGTATTACGATGAGATAAACAAATTAGTCAGTGGAAAAGGCGGACGTTTTGTCTATTTTCTTTTTCAGAGTCGCACAAGTTTACAGAATAGCATGAATGAATAGTATGCGCTGTTGTTTATAAAAGTTTTTGTTTACAAATTCTTGTTTTCACCCTCATAATATAGAAATGATAACGATTAATGTGAGGTCCATTTCAATTTTATGCGTTCTGCTTTAACAAAATCTGCGGTCACCTTTAGAAATATATGCGGGAAGGGTAGGTAGAGCATTTTCCTGCTGACTAATACTGACCCACACTAGACCGGGCAGGAGTAGTTTTCTATCACCACGTGATCAGTTGATCACCGACCAGCCGTCATAGAAAACGACGTCGGACAGCCCGCATACGGCCCGGCCTAGCGTGGGTCATTCTTATTTGTTTGGTTATCAGTAATATTTGACCACCAGGAACGGCCGCTGACATCATAGAATTCTTCGACTCGTTCAAAGACGAGAAGGTGGCCTCGGAGAAGGTGCTGGTGCTCCTCACCCTGGCCATCTGGTCGTGGTCGCTGGTGCAGTTCACAGTGGTCCTGACTGCGACCAAGAGTCGCAAATCGCGCGGCGCCGCTAATAGGTCCGACATGTACGTAATGGCACGCAGCCACGCCACACACACAAGCACGGAGCGGAGGTTTTTTAAAGACAAGAAAAAGGTGGCTAAAACGACTCGCATCCGGGACGTAACTGCAAAAAAAGTAGTTTTAAGAAAACGCCTTTGAAACGCGTTTGGCTAAAAGGCTTGCTACACGGAGTACACGGTCGCCGACAAGCCCCCAAACCGCGTGGCCTTGGCCGGTCCCGGACCGTGTAGACAGTTGTTACCAACAAAATTTGACCAAAACTGACCATGGACAGACCAAGGTCAGACGGTTAGAAGGCTTGTCGGCGACCGTGTAGCAAGCCTTTAAAAGAACTTGCATTCAGAGCATTTAGATTTTTTTTAACGTGCTTCTAGATCTAGAGTCTATAGTTAAAATCTTTACTCCGTCGCTCAAAACAAGATGAAATTCACACTGAATATGTATACATAGATACTTGATTACTTATTTATTATTAAATGTTATTGAGTACCTAGATGTATTTTGTGATTACAAGTATTACAACAAACCGTTTTAATTTTGAAACCGAGCTCCGCCACGAGATAAAATATACAGAGAATATTATGTAGATAAAGATAACACATAATATAATAATTAGATATAGTTAAGTTACGTAGACGTTTAAGAAATTTTTTGCTTACAATCAAAGGTAGGCATAGGCAGCCGTATTTTTAGTGTTCCGTACAAAACTTGTTCACGGAACACTTATTGAAAATAAAAATACATAGGTACATTTGATTTAGGGAAATACACCAATTTCATTTATAAATAAATTATATGAAAAGTGTTGAATTTCATCTATTGTGTAGCTTATTACAGCTAGCCAGTAAATACACACTTTATTCAACTGTTCTTTGGCTCCTATACGGTTTTTACTTTAACCCTCTCGATGTCAAGGACGTCTAATGACGTCGCGAGTTAGTTCTTAATTTGTCTTTAATTTTGTTAGGTACCTACCTAAGTATAGTCAGTTGCAGAGATAACTGAGCGGCTATCGCGAAAACCGAAATTCGTAAATTGCGGGGATCTTTCTCTTTTACTCCAACGAAGCCATAATTAGAGTGACAGAGAAAAATGCCCGCAATTTGAGAACTTCGATTTTCGCGGTTGTAGCCCTGATTCCCTACATATAAATTTGTTGCAGGGGGGGGGGTCAACTATCTCTGTACGACCTATGATGAATCTTAGGCATCTATCATCATCACTGTTTACCTACTGTTTTTTTATAAGTTTTTTTTGGCACTAGGTATTTAAAAAAAAGTAAGAATCGTAGAGGAGATCATTCACACGGCACTTTTATTATCACTTACCGCTTTTCTGCACATTTTTAATATTCTAGCACAATTTAAGTGCACCATTTATCTTTTGGGGTGCAAATATGAGTTTAATATGATAACAAATACCTGTTTTATAAATACTATACATTATTAATTGTCAGTGTTGCCAACTCGGATTTTGAAAAAATGCTAGACTAATGTCTAGATTACGCCAAAATTACGCCAAAGTTTTTTGAAATATGCTAAAAAAAACCGGGCAAGTGCGAGTCGGACTCGCGCACGAAGGGTTCCGTACCATAATGCAAAAAAAACAAAAAAAAGCAAAAATAAAACGGTCACCCATCCAAGTACTGACCACTCCCGACGTTGCTTAACTTTGGTCAAAACCGGGCAAGTGCGAGTCGGACTCGCGCACGAAGGGTTCCGTACCATAATGCAAAAAAAAAACAAAAAGAAGCAAAAAAAAAACGGTCACCCATCCAAGTACTGACCCCTCCCGACGTTGCTTAACTTTGATCAAAAATCACGTTTGTTGTATGGGAGCCCCATTTAAATCTTTATTTTATTCTGTTTTTAGTATTTGTTGTTATAGCGGCAACAGAAATACATCATCTGTGAAAATTTCAACTGTCTAGCTATCACGGTTCGTGAGATACAGCCTGGTGACAGACGGACGGACGGACGGACGGACGGACGGACAGCGAAGTCTTAGTAATAGGGTCCCGTTTTACTATTTGGGTACGGAACCCTAAAAATCACGTTTTTTGTATGGGAGCCCCATTTAAATCTTTATTTTATTCTGTTTTTAGTATTTGTTGTTATAGCGGCAACAGAAATACATCATCTGTGAAAATTTCTACTGTCTAGCTATCACGGTTCGTGAGATACAGCCTGGTGACAGACGGACGGACGGACGGACGGACGGACGGACAGCGAAGTCTTAGTAATAGGGTCCCGTTTTACCCTTTGGGTACGGAACCCTAAAAACTATAATGTCACTTGAAATTAGACACTTAAAACACATACAATTTTCAAATCTGCCACCTTTTTCTACTGACAAGATCTGCTTGACCAACTTTATATAGTCCGTCGACGTCCATCCGTCCACAAAAATCAAAATTCATACGAAAATATGAACCACATAAGGCAATGACGCATATTGTTGCTACCAAGTTGATGCAAACTTGGCTTAGACTAAATTATGCAAAAAAATATGCCAGATGCTAAATGGAAAATTTTGGTGCCAAAGCGAGGGAAAATACTTATGCCAGATCTGGCATCATTTATGCCAAGTTGGCAACACTGTTAATTGTGTTGTTTTCAGCTAAAGGGTGCCACTTTTTCATATATATGACAAGGTGGGACTTATACCTTTTATTTCAGTTAAAGTTTACCCACACTTTAACATATTTTTTGACCTTAAATCTTTTATTAAATACATACTAAGGTAATCAATTTCTGGTTGAATGTGTATCATTTCAGAGCCTTTTTACTATAGGTATAACTAATGAGTCATAGTATAACTATAAAATAATGCAAGTACCCATAATATTTTTCAGACTCGATGGGTACCTACGCTCACATCTCAAACTGAAAACAGGCCATGATATAAATTTTAACAATTTTGCAAAGTGTTTTTATATTTTATGATTTCAAATGATTCATTCACTCGAAAAGTAGGCCAAACTTTGACACAGCGAAATAATTTTTGCAGTTAAATGATTTCGCAGCACATTTGAAGAACAAAATTTATTGCTCGAGGATAAATATGGTAGGAAATTTACCATTACCTACCTAGTTAAGTTTTAGAATATGTCACTAAGTAATTACCCACATTTGTTTTGGTTAGTGGATTAGACAGGTTAAACGTACGTAATATTATCTAAATATGTACATGTCTGGCAAAGATCTGTCCGCAGACATATCTGGACCTCCCGTATTACGTTTCCCGTATTCCCTTATAGTGGGGGCTCAATACGAGTATGTGCCTCATAATTTTGTACAGGAACAGCAGAGCTTGTTGCTGCTCCATCGAGGTGTGCGCCATCATGATGAACATCGCCCTCCAGGACGCGCCGTTCCTCGCCTTCCGACTCCTGATCATCGCGCACTACAAGATCATCAACTATATGAACATCTTCTTCACTTGCAAGAACACCCTGGTAATATAAGATAAGATAAGACCTTTATAACCTTCCATCCGAATATATCCACTACCAAGCGTCAATCCTTTACATCATACTGCAGGACGCCCCGTTCCTGGCCTTCCGACTCCTGATTATCGCTCACTACAAGATCATCAACTATATGAACATCTTCTTCACCTGCAAGAACACCCTGGTAATATATAGCCTTCCATTCGAATATATTCACTCCCAAGTGTGGAAATCATCAATTATATGAACATCTTTATCACTTGCAAGAACACCCTGGTAATATATAGCCTTCCATTCGAATATATTCACTACCAAGTGTGGAAATCATCAATTATATGAACATCTTTATCACTTGCAAGAACACCCTGGTAATATATAACCTTCCATTCGAATATATCCACTACCAAGCGTCAATCCTTTACATCATACTGCAGGACGCCCCGTTCCTGGCCTTCCGACTCCTGATCATCGCGCACTACAAGATCATCAACTATATGAAAATATTCTTCACTTGCAAGAACACCCTGGTAATATATAAACTTCCATCCGAATATATCCACTGCCAAGTGTGAAAATCATCAATTATATGAACATCTTTATCACCTGCAAGAACACCCTGGTAATATATAGCCTTCCAGCCGAATATGTCCACTACCAAGCGTGAATCTTGATGAATCTGCAGCAGGCATCATTCCCTGCAGACTCCTGATTATAGCGCAGTAGAAGAATGTAGGTATCTCCTTTACCTCCAAGAACATCGTGGTAACATATAGCTGATATAACCGGGACCCCTATTCGACAAGCGACGTTTGACGTATCGTGTTGATCTCCCGTTGAAGTGGGAAAAATCATAAGTTCTCGAATACGTACAATGTCAAAATTTTACATTAACAATCCACAGGGTGACAAGCAAACCAAACCGAACCACCCTTAGTTTAGAGTTGAGTTTTGGTTGTACCAAATGATATTATCCACCGTTGATGGAATCAACACTCAGTATACAATGAAATCAACTGTTAATTTGACGTGGATGCGAAATCTGACAGTTGTACATGTCGAATTTGGCCCCTGCAAGCTCTTCTCCCCGGGTTACGTTCGTGTGACTTATCAAGTGAATCGAGTTGTGCATGTCGTGTATAAAACACTAGGATATCGGCTTGACATGAAGTTACTGTTTTTTCCTTACTACCTCTATCTGTCAACTCTTTTTCTTCTACGTCGGTGGCAAACAAGCATACGGCCCGCCTGTAAACAGTCTCCGTAGCCTAATATGGACGCCAGCAACTTCAGACGTGCACGCAAAGGGACGTGAAGTGGTGCCAACCCTAATAATTGCTCGGAACAATGCTGAGCCGAACGGAGCCGAGTTTGCCCGAAGTCAGGAGTATCTCCCCACTGAATCTGTGCGTAATTATGTTTTCCCTGACAGGTAATACTTCTTCAAATCTACCGTCTCTACGTCCTACACTTGGAGACGTCAGACGACGGTGGCTCCTTCTATCGGAGGCCGAAACACAAAGAACAAAAGAAGAAGGAACACCGGAAACACAGGGACAGGGAACACAAGTAAGTCGGTAAACTTAACAAAGTATACCCTAGCTAGACGTGACCATTGAAGTTACAATTGTCTGGTTAAATAAAAAAATATAATTATCAATATCTACGTCGTGTAAATAGGTACCTACAAAAAAACCGGGCAAGTGCGAGTCGGACTCGCGCACGAAGGGTTCCGTACCATGAAGCAAAAAAAAAACGGAAAAAAATGCAAAAAGAAAACGGTCACCCATCCAAGTATTGACTACGCCCGACGTTGCTTAACTTTGGTCAAAAATCACGTTTGCTGTATGGAAGCCCCACTTAAATCTTTATTTTATTCTGTTTTTAGTATTTGTTGTTATAGCGGCAACAGAAATACATCATCTGTGAAAATTTCAACTGTCTAGCTATCACGGTTCGTGAGATACGGCCTGGTGACGGACAGACGGACGGACGGACGGACGGACAGCGAAGTCTTAGTAATAGGGACCCGTTTTACCCTTTGGGTACGGAACCCTAAAAACTGCAAAATGTAATCTTATTGCGTGTGTGTATTGTATTGCAGAAAACATCACAAGTCGAAGCATAATAAGCACGAAGGCGAGACGTCTATATCCGTCATAACCGACAAGCGGCAGGAAAGGGTTGAGGGCGGGCGGATCCGGTAAGTGAACACTAGCTTATATACTACTTTCTTTTTTTTTAGCATTAGAAAGAAGGTAATTAGCGATCTTGACATGACTTTTAATTATAGTTAGAACAAGAAATGTCTGTAGAGATTTTGATAGCCCACGCAGTGCAAGTGTTATTTTAAACGTCAAACTTCTATGTAATTATTGAACCAGCACGGATATGATGGTCGTTCTTGTCTACGTCACAGCGTGATAAAACGGTATCCGTCGCTGTCTATCCCGCGGTGTTAAAAAGTGACAGTTATTTTATCACGTGGATAAAGCCATCCATATTACGCCGGCAGTACCAGCAGTGAGAAAGGAGACCTAGGCTCCCCGAAACATGTCGCGCAAGTGACTAAAAATTTAAACCGTAAAATTATTCAAAAATATAACCATTGCTGACTTTCGTATTTTTTTTTTCATATCGCATTGAATTCTAAGTTGGAAATTGGAATCAGCGGGCATCGCAATTTGTATGTATCGTCGTCAAGCAAAAGTCACTAAATACTAAAAAAAAATAAACAAAAAACGACCTTATTTTAGTACTAATATGGTTCACTATGGCTATGAACTTGTGGTGGAACTTAGTGACTTTTGCTTGTTACCCGATGGTATGTAGAAAGATGGGGTCGATAGTCACCTTGACACCGCGTCCAGGGCGCTAGTGCAGGCCTACGTAGGTATCGATATCGATAAGTTACCGGGTGAACTTTTATACAAGCTTTTATTTAGCTTGCCCTGTTTTTAGGGTTCCGTACCCAAAGGGTAAAACGGGACCCTATTACTAAAGACTCCGCTGTCCGTCCGTCTGTCACCAGGCTGTATCTCACGAACCGTGACAGCTAGACAGTTGAAATTTTCACAGATGATGTATTTCTGTTGCCGCTATAACAACAAATACTAAAAAGTAAGGAACCCTCGGTGGGCGAGTCCGGCTCGCACTTGTCCGGTTTTTTTATTTTTTTAGTTGGGTGAAATCTTGCAAGCTAAATTACATACCCACTTCCCCATTATTAGAATTGAATCGAGCCTGTTGAAAGAAAAGTACAGTCAGATATAAAAGCTTGTATCAAAAATTATTCAAAAAACCGGGCAAGTGCGAGTCGGACTCGCGCACAAAGGGTTCCGTACCATAATGCAAAAAAAAACAAAAAAAAGCAAAAAAAAAACGGTCACCCATCCAAGTACTGACCACTCCCGACGTTGCTTAACTTTGGTCAAAAATCACGTTTGTTGTATGGGAGCCCCATTTAAATCTTTATTTTATTCTGTTTTTAGTATTTGTTGTTATAGCGGCAACAGAAATACATCATCTGTGAAAATTTCAACTGTCTAGCTCTATCACGGTTCGTGAGATACAGCCTGGTGACAGACGGACGGACGGACGGACGGACGGACAGCGAAGTCTTAGTAATAGGGTCCCGTTTTACCCTTTGGGTACGGAACCCTAAAAAACGACAACTGGCGGAACGCAGCCGAGCACGAACGAAACGCTCGGAACGCTCGTTCGTGGCTTGTAAGTCGGTCCACATTAGACGAATTGTGTTCGGCTCGTGCTCGGCTCGTGCTTGGCTCGCCTAGCGTAGACACACCTTTACCCGAGAAACTCACCTTGAAAAAAAATATAAGTATACATATATCAAACATCAAACATCAACATTTATTCAGCAAATAGGCCACAAGGGCACTTTTACACGTCAACAATTCAACATTGAATTTACATAAAAGCAAAAATAATAACATCAACAATTTTATAAAATAAAACTAACAATTCAATCTAACGTATTACAATTACTAAGAGATGTATATGGTCTCTTAATGTCTAGTTACATTCAAAATACAGATACAAAACACACAAAAAAAACAATAATATTTAGAGGTGTAAATGTCTCTAGGTGTCAGAACTATAAGATTATATAGTTTATCAAGTTATCCTTAGAGATGTATAGGGTCTCCAAGAGTCAATATCCTGTATAATTAATACAATATATCCTCAAAAGTCAGCTTAGCACAGTTTAGCTTACCTTGCAACTGAAATTATCGACTTTCCCCATCCCTACAGCTCATAGGGTGCGGTATAATAGCATAACCCCTCCTTTTAGCGGACGGCCACCAGCCTAAATTAAGCCCAAACAAACAACAATAGGTCGGCATTCGACCGCCGTGTGGACAGTCGCGAGGTGATGTCGAATGAATCGACTAGGTACTTAGGGCACAGAATAAATAATAGTACTAGGTACAGAAGACTCACTCTCTAACAAAACGCGTCTGTTACAATCAACACAGATATGGCCGTTAGGTGGCGACAGCGCCACGCGCGGCTTATGGCAAACCCCAAAATTAGGGCCGAACGGATGTAATTTTAACTACATGTAGCCAAGCAACGAAATCGCGGAGTGAGACACGCCTGCTTTTAGCTACCTGTAGCAAAGCGACGAAATCGCGGAGTGAGCCACGCCTGCTTAGGGTGATGGTATTCCACCTATCCAATTTGCATTGCGTCCCACTCATGAAGCAAAATGTGGGACGAGGATATAGGACAGATGGATGGAATACAGTTGTATTCGGGTAATACCGAATGTCGGATAATTCCGAAATTCACATGAAAATCACCCTAAATTCCATCATAATAAAAGCCTCTTTCGGAATTATCCGACCGTTTTCGACCTGTCACCGTAAAATTGTAAACACTCGTCAGTTTATAATATTATCGCTTAAATTATAAACTGACGGTAGGGAGATTACAAACTAACCTAACCTACGTTAGATTTTATGGAAGATTGTTGAGTGCTACGTTCGCCAACAAACTGTCATGCAGTTTGGCGAAAAAATATGTGTAATCTCTATTGCTCTTACTTTTTTTGGTCTTGAATTATAGTTTGAATAATCTCAGGTGAATTTTTCAGGCTCGGACCCTAATCTGTTAAACAAAAGATATAGGTTACAATGCTTACTGCTATATAATAGCCCCGACGTAAGTAACGGGAACAAACCCATTTAAAAAGCAAATTTACCATTCTAATTATATGGTTCAAATTCTTGAATCAGCTCATTCGGAGATAACACGTTTTTGCTATCTCTAAAAACAAGACCACCCTAATTGTTCTCTGAACAAGCTGTCATATGAATTTGTTGTTACGATTGTTGCTTTTTAAACGACATGGTTGCTTTGGCACGAGCTGTAGACCGCTCTTAAAAGAAACAAAGGCTTTTGTTTAACGGATTAGCACCCGAACTCGAAAAATTCACCTGAGATTATTCAAACTATACGTTTTGCAGTTTAGGTAGGTAGGTATATCTGAACACGCACTCCAACACCTTGACAATAGTATTTTATCGTTCCGCTTTTGTTTTAGAGCCATAATCTTGACCAACAACGACGAGATTGAAGAGTTGGAGCTCAGCAGGCTGTTCAAAGACCAGGTCGGCCTGGAGAATGAGAAGAAACGAGGGTAAGACTCCTAACCCTTTTTTTTTTATTGACGCAGGGGTAAATGCATTTAGGCATCTCACCCCCAAGGGGGAGGGGGTGGTATGTGGGACTCGCTCCTCCCGTAACTCCCTCTGCCCTTAACCCTTTGACCGCCCCAGTTGGCCATCACAGACAAAGGCTACAATATAGAATAGAATAGAATAGAATAGAATGTTTTTATTCGTGACAAAACTTAATAGATAAAACAACAGGTAATACTACCACGGTCACGAAATGAAAAATTAATCTTAACACATTCACTGCCCCCGACGCACATGTGCGTCCACCGTCACACAAGTTTGTTCCTAGGCCACGCCCCCTGGCAGTGAATGCGTTAAGAGCCACCACACACCCACTGGTGTGGCCCTTAAGATTAATAGGAGGCTCAGAAGAAGCATATCCCGAGCGTCGGCGCGTCTAGGCGCAGTGACGCCATTTTCCATAGCGCTGATTAGACACCGACCATACACCGACGCTCAAAAGACGCTAGTGTGGGGTGGCCCTAATACATTTTGAAGTATTTGACGGCCAAAGGATTAAATAAATTCGTCAATATGTAGAGAAATTCGTCTAAATATATACCTATTTTAAGCAACATAGAGCAAATTAAGATTGATATTTATTCTATGTGCTTTTAGTACTGTAGTTACATTTTAATTTAGATTTTTAATTTGTAAAAAAATTACAGCAAGAAGAAGCAAAAGTCGGAGTCAGAGGAATCCCTGAACAATGTCCATCATACGACGGATGATTCCGGTATTTGACACCAGAGGCGTCGCGACAGCCCGCGAAGACACAGGTACTTGACAGCGCCCCAATAATTGGGTACTTTCCTATACTTAAAATAAATTATTTCACACCGTGCTCGAAATAAAGCACCAGATAATTTTAGATAAAATTTATATTTAATAAATCGGATGGAAGTATAAAAAGTAGGTGAGTTGACTGTGACGTCACTACACAAGTTTTCATATAAATTACATATTAGAAAATCGTTTTGACAGTTCTAAAAAAGAAGCTGATTTGACTAGTAGGAAAGTAGCCAATTGGCACCTTCTACCTTAATTCCTAGTCCTAGCAATTGACTGCTAACTATAGGAATTAGGTTGTCAATCTCTACCCCATTTATAGACGGTCAAGCAAATCTTGTCAGTAGAAAAAGGCGCGAAATTCAAATTTTCTATGGGACGATAACTCTTCGTGCCTACATTTTTTAAATTTGCCGCCTTTTTCTACTGACAAGATTTGCTTGACCAAGTATACCTATAAACTGTGTTTAGAGTTCAGACTTGTGTCGCATTTTTACAGTTTAAAAAAAATATATAAAAAACTACCTGGAGACCGAGCTTTGCTCGGAAAACATAATAAAAACTCAAAAATGCAAATTGTACGTTAATTATTGACGTGTCTATAATATCGTATGACGTCTGAGGCACAAATTTCCATCGACGTGATTTGACGTCTTTGGCACCTGGGGGGCTACCGCGAAAACCGAAAATCGCAAATTGCTGGGGATCTTTCTCTTTTACTCCAATGAAGGCGTAATTAATTATACTGACAGAGAAAAATGCCCGCAATATGCGAACTTCGATTTTCGCGGTTATAGCCCTGTTTGGTGTAGTGTCTTAAACTTACAAAAATTTTGACAGGCATGAAAAGAAAGAGAAGAAATGCAAGAAAAAGCACGTGTCCAGCAATAGCAGTGACAGTTCCAGCTGAACATATGTATGGCCGTAGCTTCTGGGTTTCCATTTTGACAGATCGGCTTGGCGAGCGACGCCATGAGCGCGTTTTGACAGTTGGTAATTGTACCTTTTTGACAGGTACCGGTAGGAATTTGTGATTAACAAATTTGGAAAAAAGATGGGCAAAAATACGCGAACACGACTTCTTTTTTATTGTATTTTAGTCCCAATGGTGGGAGTTAGACCTAGAAAAATCTGCAGCGATTTTGAATGCCTACGCAGTGCAAGTGTTATTTATGTGTGACGTTTAAAATAACACTTGTACTGCGTGGGCTATCAAAATCTCTGCAGACTTTTCTTGGTCAAATATGTATTATTATGTATAAAGTTGAGAAACTATTACTTATATGTTAATCTGTAAGGTTTACTCGGGTAATTCCGAATGTCGAAAACTGTCGGATAATTTCGAAAAGAGACTTTTATTATGATGGAATTTAGGGTGACTTTCATCTGAATTTCGGAATTATCCGACATTCGGTATTACCCGAATTCACCTTACATATATTCTGGCAAACCAACTTTGTCAGTAAAGAAAGATGCAACATTCAAATTGTCTATAGGACGACATACCGCGCTTACATTTTTAAATTTCTACTGACGGAAATGGCTTGCCATACTATTTATTATATATACATATATCTAAATTGTCAAGTTGTAGGTACCACACGTTTATATACTCGTACAGTCCAAAAAATTACATTAGCAGGGGTTCTAAGAACAGGCCTTACGGGCAATAAGAATGAGGCCAGTACAACGGTGTCACTCACGAATTCGAGCCAATCGTGCAGTCTCGTGAGTGACACCGCTGAACTAACACTATTTTTTAGTTCCCGTAAGGCCCGTCCTTAGATCTATGTCAATGACAATTGCAGTATACGTGCCTTAGGCACTGGTCCCACCGCGAGCTAGTAAGCTATGATATTTATAGACACGGCGATATTTATAGCTCACCGCTGGGCGAGTAACTATAAATATCGCCGTGTCTCTTTTATTTACACGGGAGTGCTTATCTTTTGTTCGTGTTTATAGCCGATAGCTCATAGCTTACTAGCTCGCGGTGGGACCAGTGCCTTAATAAAACATTTGACGAAATTAAAAACAAGGGTTCGAAATATACATGGGATATAATATCTTTTATTTCAATAGTATCTATGTAATCGCGCATAATATTGTTTCTAGCTTAAAATTAAGAAAGATTAATGGAATAGTTGTTATTTTATAACAAAAATGTTAGAATTTATAAATAAAAGGTATAAATTATTTGTCTCTTTTTTACCTCTAGTCTATAAAGGGGCCCACTGATTAACAGTCCGCCGGACGGTATCGGCCTGTCAGTTGTTCGGAACTGTCAATATTTTGTTCTAACTGACAGGCCGATACCGTCCGGCGGACTGTTAATCAGTGGGCCCCTTAAGTATTTTGAATATTTTTGAAGAAGTAATTAACTCAACATTTTCAACATGAAGGATCTCGTCACGTGCTAATGCCAATAATTACAAGGTATTTATGAGCAGAAATGCCGGGGCAGCGGCGGACGCCCGAGAGCGAGCGAAGGCCCATAAATACAGCTGTCTCGGCGCCAACTACGAGTTCGTAGCTTTTGGCGTCGAGACACTCGGACCGTGGGGTAGAGGAGCGCGTGGGCTCCTTAAGGAGCTAGGTAAGCGGTTAAGGGAGGCAACAGGGGACTCTCGCGCGGGCAGCTTTCTCGCGCAAAGGATTGCTATCGCTATACAGCGCGGGAATGCTGCCTGCGCGATGGGCACCTTGCCGAGGGGCCTAGGCTTAGAAGGTAGGTTTTAGGGATTTTTATTTTTTTGTTAGGTTTAGTTTTAGTTAATTTATTTTTTAGGCACTTGTATTAAGTTTGTTATATAATTATGATAATTAAAACTTCCTTTCAAGGTATTTATAACATTTCAGAACACGCTTTTAACTCATTCATACACGTACTTAAATGAAACAACACAATTCAAATTAATGTATATTTAATTATTAATTATATCCTTTAACGGCTTTAACACACACACAAATTATGAACTACACAATAAATACTAAAACTAAATACACTTATTTAAATACTTAATGTACAGTCAGCAGCAGAAGTTGCTAAGCGGGCCAGGTGTTAAAATGATCTTGACACCACTTTATACTTAAGAGAATAAGAGCGTGTCAAGGTAATTTTGAACACCTCGCCCGCTTAGCAACTTCTGCTGCTGACTGTACAGCAAATGTAATGACTACCATCACTCGCTGGTTTTCCCCGTCCCGTACTTATAGAAGAAGGCGCGCCAGAAGTACGCGCGGTCGGGGGTGAGGGGGGCCACGTATTGCGGCTCCAGGTTTATTTCCAGGTGGTGAGGGGCTGGCAGCCACTCGCCGCTGGCCGGGTCTGGGGTTGGGGAGCTGGAAGGTCAAAGAACCATTATTGTACGTCGCCTAACTCGATCTAGACTACAGTGAAGTATAATGTAAACGTGATGAAAAATAACACAAGAAAACTTTTTATGAGTACATTAAAATAAAATAGAAATTAAATAGGTGTATATGCAAGTAAAACTTAGTGATTTAATACTCTTTGTATGCAAGTAGATAGTGACGTCCATCGGCAACATGTACAGATAGGCACAGAAAGAGATCCTATAAGATGTGTGTTAACGCAGCGACTATGAAACATTGCTCCGACATTATTTGTAGGGGCTTGCGTTATATACTCTAACAAAACGTCACACTGTCGAACAGTCAGCAGCAGAAGTTGCTAAGCGGGCGAGGTGTTCACAATTACCTTGACACGCTCTTCGCTCTTATGATCTTATTCTTAACAATAAAGCACGCCAATATAATTTTGAACACCTCGCCCGCTTAGCAACTTCTGCTGCTGCTGACTAAACCACGTAGCGGCAGAGATGAAATTAAGAATTTAAGTTAACTGACCAATTTAAAAGTATGTAGCTGTTAAAGTTGATTTGGCAAAACCGTACAACCAAATTGAAAACCTCATCTAACATTTTCAAATTCATCTGAATACATGCTTTTGGCAACTGTAGTTGCCCGCTGGCGCCCTTATTTTATCATAATAATAGAGGCCACTGATAAATATCAATTATGTGAGTGGATAGGACTTACCCGAATTTAGCGAAGTTGGTCCACATCATGGTCATAAACGTCACTATCCTTGCATCATTCTCGTCCATAGGAAGCGGCAGCCTCTCCAGCTCGAAGATATAGAACAGCTCATCTCGATTAGCAGTCGCCGGCAGACTACTGTTCGTCAGCAGCCTTCCCAAATTCCTGTTCCCTATATAATTGAAGATAAACTCGTAGACTGGAAGACTAGACGAGTTTGCATACAGTTCAGAGAATAAAGACATCGGTCCGGTGTAAGAGAAGTCAGAATTGCAATTAATAAGTCCACCTATTAAAGCTTCGTCAGATGTTACGTTTGTGAAGTAAGTTTCCTTCATTATGTTCCTGAATTCTTCTATTTCGTCCTTAGGCACTATTAGGGAGCGTTGGTCAAGAGCGGAGTAATCTTCGTTCTTAATCCTGTCCATTTGACTGGTTATGGTGTTGTAATCTAAAGTACTTATTAAACCTTCAACCGTGTTAAGACCGATAATGACCGGCACTGGGTTGAATGATTTGTGTTTCTTGCCAGTTGTTAAGATATTGAAAGGAGTATCAGTCAAGAATGGCTCTTCCCCATCGAAAGTCTTCTCTACAGATGGAATAAAGACAGATTTAGGATGCATCTGTTTCGCTATAGCCTCTTCAACTTTCATGACGGCCGTATCATTGTATAGTTTGAGTAATTTCTCCGGATCTGTGCTAATTACTTCTAAGGATTTTGCGACTTGGCTCGCTGTGGCTAAGGGATCATGGTCGAAAGATTCAGGTGTGAACAGCGTACCGCTCTCAGATATCACTCTATGGAACAGACCTTTCGTAGACTCTGAAAGAGTTAAGTATAAAGCCGCAGTCCCACCGCTGCCTTGTCCAAAAACTGTAACATTATCGACATCCCCACCGAAATGAAGTATGTTCTCCTTAATCCATCTTAACGCCTGTCTAATATCCTTTAAGCCAGCGTTTCCTGGAGCCCCTTCTATGCCTAGATTGAGGAAGCCATAGGCATTAAGTCTATAGTTAAGAGTGACGACTACAACCCCATGGCTTACTAAGTATTGAGGTCCGTAGAAGGATGGGGAACCAGCGCCAACTCCAAAGCCGCCGCCGTGAAGGAACACCATGACAGGGAGGGTGGTGTTTAGGCCAGTGACAGGGGTGGGGGTGAAGATGTTCAGGACGAGACAGTCCTCGCTGTCGCTGGGGGCCGCGAGGGGGTCGTTGGAGGGGAACTGGGGGCAGAGGACGGCGCGGGAGTCCGCCTTGTACACGTCAGAGAAAGAAGGCGGTTCCAGTGGTGCCTGCAAAATACAAGCAATTTAGAGTTGGGTTTGCGTTCCAGTTGCGATTTTGTTTTATTGTCGATTTTTTTAATCATCCTACCGCCCAGAAAGAGGAGCTTTTTAAACTACCCAAAAGCGGAAAAAGAGTTCATTTGGTCCGATTGTTAGGACAAAGGCAGTAGGACCACGTGGCCAAATAATTATGGTTTTATAATTTAGGTAACCAAGTTGCATTGCACTTAGTCTCCCATACTTACAGAATAGTAATGTAAATAACTTACCTTAAATTTAACAGGCACGCCATATCTGATCCCCAGGAACTCACAGTACAATCCGTTTGATGCTAAACTACCCTCCACTTTACCCTGCTTAGTCGAAATTATATATTTTTCATCCCCCCACGCCACAGCTAAACTGGTGGCAAAAAGCACTAAGCTGAATATGCTCATGTCCTTTGCTCTTAAAACTATAACAACTTTTTAATTGTACAACCTTTTTATACTGATAGTTTTGAAAAACACCTTTGATGAATTAAAAAGTTAGGTGTCAATCGATTTTGTAACTTAGCGTCTTAGTAATAAGGTTTGTTTTTTTACATCACGTTCGACTTATACGTGATCGGCAGATGAATTTTATGAATCGATTTACTAAGAATTATTGCAATTCGATGCGCGCTATCTTGATAGTTGATAATCATATTGATTATTATTATGAAATCTATGATTAAACCTATTATCTAACATTTATTTATTTAATACAATTATGCAATTATTTCTCATCCTATCTCCACAATTCATATGAAATATGAAATTCACCACAATCCTTCGTCAACGTAATGAAATTTATAGTAAGTAGTATCAAAATTAATGACAAACAGTCATAACAATTTGGATTATTTGGAATTCGTACAGACTTATCTATTTAATGTATGGCACGACTTCATTCAGTTTGGTTGGATTGCAACTATATTAAAATAATGGGAGATTTGCCATATATACTTACCCCTATACGCACCCCCCCCCCGTCCCTGTTTTTTAATTTCTAGTACTAACAGGTGGTTTACCGGATAAATGCTTTTTTATAAGTACCACCGCGGTGTTAAGGTGCTGCCGAATGTTAAGCAGCCACTGCCTTGTTATTTATTTTTTTGACGGAGTGGGAATGCGTTTATGCACGGTGTGTGGGACTCGCCGCTCCTTTCCCCTCTCCTGGCAAGAGAGGGGGAGAATTTGGCCCTACCCACTAAACCCACTCCGGCGTTTCACCCTCTCTGCCGTTCGTGAGGGCGCACTGGGATCGACTAGGATGACATTCCACCACGGCGCCCTCCGGCAGCCCCGGCTTCTCGCCAGGGCACCCTCACAATGGGGGAGCCACTGCCTTGCTTGCCACCTCTCTTGGTGGTTCCAAATAAAAAGGGAGGCACTTGCTTGGCGACTTGTTTTCATATTTGGATATTGGTAGACTTTTTTTACTTGTTTTTGACACTATCTATGTTTACATGCCGATCAAACAAGTTGTTAGTAAAAAGGCGAGAAATTCAAATTTTCTATGGAATCATTACCCTTCGCGCCTACATTTTTTAAATTTGCCGCTCTTTTCTACTGACTGAAGTGGCTTGTCAGACTTTTTAAATGTTATCGAAATAAGATCCACACATAATTTTTTTTTAACTACTGCGCTCACAATAATTTCTAACAAAACTAGGTCAAGTGCAAACTAAAGTCGTATTTCGCAGTCTTAAAAACGCCTAAACGAAACGTATTTTTTTGACGTTTCGGCTGTCTGTCTCTGTCTACAAAAATTGAAACCAATTGAAGCAAATAGTGTGAAAGTTTTCAGTAAAATCGATAAACTCACCTTTTCTTTCTTCAAAACATTAATAATTAGTGTGTTTATTGCTTACAAGAGACCCTAGTAACGATCGAACAGCCGCTGTGAACGAAATCCGTCCTTCCTAAATAGTGCTTACGTGTGTACAAAATATCGGTACCAAATCGTGAACCCATTGTTGTGTTCAGTTATGTTAGTGTGATTAGAATAAAGAATAAAGTTAATCGGCTTAGTTATGAATAAAAAGCCCGCCCGTACTGGTCCGAAAATAAGAATAACTCGAGCGGCCTTACGACTGAAAAAAAGCGACGATCCTCCGCTCTTCCAGCCGAGGGCGGTAGACGAGCATAAATACATCTACACCTGCCAATATTGCAGATTAAAATTTACTCAGAATAGTCAGTTCTTCCGCCACATGACGTCGAATCACGAGACTCAGCAGAAACAGGCGACTTTCGAGTGCAATAACTGTCAAGTCGTGTTTTCTAAGAAAGCTAACTTGGACTTGCACTGTCAGACGCATCATCAGGTGAAGAGTAAGTCTAGATGTGAGTCATGCTCTATAACATTCAAGTCCAGGCATTGTCTGCGAAGACATTTGAAGCTGAAGCAGCTTATGATGGAGAACGCTTGTTTGAACTGTCATAAAAAGTTTACAAATAAAGACCGGTTAGCGAAGCATGTTAAGAACAAGCATACGTTTAAAAACGTGACGCACCAGTGTGATATCTGCTCGGTCAAGTTTAAGGAGAAGGAATCGCTGTTGAACCATCTGAACCGCATCCACAAGAAGTTATGATTCAGGAAATATGTTATAGTTTCTTAATTACTTGTTTTCTTTATTTCGGTTCATTGTGTAAGTTTTCTGAGCTTATAAACTTTTCTATCTGAGGAGTACTTACAAATACATGTCAGATGTAAACACATACCCCCTTATTCATACTAAAACCCGTTACAAACCTGAATTAGCTACTAATCATTTGTCCTTATCTGTCATTTTGAATTATGTATTTTTAAGAGAGGGATATAACATAATTTAACTAAATCAGGCCCTTAAACTTTTATGAACAAGGGGGTAAAAATTTAGGTCAATCAACTTTTTTTTTTCGGTCCTGCTATCCGTTTGCAACCGAGATACTAAGATTTGTAAACTAAATAATGAAATCTAGGGACATGTTAAAATTGGGATTTAACTGTGATCAATTCACATGATCATATCAGACCGGGGCTTTAAAGGGCTATGTAAAACTCACTGTAAAATGGTTTCTTAAAATTATGATTTTAGGTTACTAAGATGCTTAGGCCATCAATGACAGGTCTCCAAACATTTTGGCCCAGGTGCAGCAACCGGGCCCTTTTCTCAAAAGCTTGTAACTTGTAATACAAGCGGATGTCACTTTTTGACAGCTCTTGTTAGAAAGGGACTTCCACTTGTATTACAAGTTACGAGCTTTTGAGAAACAGGCCCCAGACCTTTGGTTATCCTGCTCACTTTGTGGGCCAAAGTAACGGCACATAGTTTACAGAACTCTGTTCCAAAACATCCTAAAAGATGTCCTATAAGAATAAGTTGATTGATCCTTACAAAGGTTTATTAAAAGAACTATTGTCATCACACATCATGGCTCCTGTATGCGGTAGAATGAGATAGCAATGTCACTTGCTCCCTCTAACGCATAAATGCGTCCCTTGGAGTAGCCAGCGTTGGCCCATCGTGTTGAGGAGCCATCAGCTTTCTGATTTGAAACCTACTTGTTTCCAATAATGTTAAACCAGCCAACTATAGTCAAAAGCTCCCAACTATGGCCCAAATTAACTCAAATATTACTGCCCAGGAGTGACAATTATTTAAATGTAGTTCTAAAGCAATATAGAAAGCAATATAAAAACAGACAAAACCAAAAAGGTGATACTATGGACTATAGTTAGGGCCACCCCACATGGCGTCTTTCGAGCGTCGGCGTCTACAATTCTATGGCCGATGCTCGACGCAACGTCAACGCAACTGCGCAGCGACGTCAGTTTTCATAGCGCTGAGTGGCGCTGACCAGACGCCGACGCTCGAGGGACGCTACATGTGGGGTGGCCCTTAGGTGATGTAATATCACAGTAAATTTATTTACATACTTTTTTACTTCTAATATTCTTCTATAAGCTATACTAAAAACATTGCTCTTATTAATTCACACTTTAATTTCTTGCTTAAAATAAATTTAATAATATCTTTGTATTCCACCTTTTCATATAGTTCGTTTTTTTTAGCATTAGAAAGAACTCCACAGAAGTAAGTGTGCAGTTTTTATCAGGCTCTTTAATTGTTAATAATTATTGAATTATCTAATGAAGCATGGTCAATACATATAATTTACTTCAAATTATTACCGCTAATAGTGCCGGATTTGGAACCACAAGCTAAGCTAAGCTACGAAGTTCTTTCTAATTCTAAAAAAAAACGGACTGTAAAATGTTACATCTCCATTATTTCCTTAATATTTTTGTAACTAAAATTGTTTTCTTGTAATTATCACTAGTTTAGCATAATGTAAATAGCTAAGCAAGATTATATTTAGATTTAAGCCTGGATAAGTAACCATGTTGTATAATCCAGTCCCAAATATATTTTAAATAACCGTACTGCCCTCCTAAGCACCACTTGCAACATTCCACCATGGGGTTAACCGCTTAAACCTGGTGTTGCTATGGTTACCAGTACAATTTGACACTGGATTAACAGTTTAACCCTTAACCCCTGGATAGTGGAATGGTGCAAGTCAGCTTAAGCCGGAGAGCGCTATGTAAAAAAAAATGGTTTATGATGAAAATGGAATTCTCAGTTAATAGAAACTAAAGTATAAGTTAGCAATGAATTTTCTTTTGAGATCACGCTATTTGGCTTAGTAGGGCAGCCTAGCTAGCCTTGCTTGATTTAGCAGTTTTGGACATAGGGTAAATTGTCAATTACCTACTGGCCACTGTTTACAGAATTCATTTTTAGTATAAAATAAAGTGTCAATAACTGGGTGCCCGGTTATACTCCAATAACTAACCTTATACTAAAACGAATTCCATTTATAGGTGAATAGAATTCATTATTAGTGTAAGGCAATAATTGATGATATACCCTATTGTGTTTTTATATCCAGATACTTAAATAATTACTATTTTTGTCGTAGCCTTAGTTCAACGTTCAACACAGTAGCTCTTGTATTATGTGGTTATCTCAATGATGCGGATCCGCACGCTGCTCTGTTGTGTGAGTGAGACTGCGCTATGCACGTTTATAGCCATATAAGGGTTGGGCAGTATTTCAATTACATGTATTTGAAATACGTATTTGAAATACATTTTAGTATTTTGTATTTGTATTTCAAATACTATCTGGAAAAGTATTTTGTATTTGGTATTTCAAATACTGCACTCACATGTATTTTGTATTTTGTATTTCAAATACTTCAAGCATCAAAATACATTTCTACAAAATACATTTTATTAAATTCTAATATGATCCTAAAATTGAACTCTTTTTTAAACATAATGTACGACTTGTACGAGGGCAAATAGGTACAATGCGCGAGCTATTCTGCGCAGAACTTTTCGTCAACAGCCAGGGAATAGGGTCATTGCAGTAGTTTCCGTCCATGCTCTAGTTTTCGACCACTTGACAGATTAGCAAATAATATATTTCATTTTTAATTTACTATTTGCGAAATATATTTTTTAAATGTGGACACTGTGGACAGATATATTGTTTAGCTAAGGATTGAAATCAGTCCAAATTTGTGCAGCAATGTAGATTTATGGTCAAGTCGACGAAAACTAGAGCTGGACAAAAACAAGCGCAATGACCCTATGTTTTTAGGAAAGGATATCAGTCAAAAGACTAAATGATCAAAACAAAAAAAATAAAAGTATTTTGTATTTTGTATTTGAAATACATTATTTTAAACACTGCAATTTGTATTTTGTATTTCAAATACCAGTCACCAAAGTAGTTTGTATTTGGTATTTCAAATACTTTTAAAAATGTATTTTGTAATTTGTATTTGAAATACGTGGAAGCCAGTATTTTGCCCAACCCTGCATATATGTCCCGCTCAAACATCCGAGCGTCGTGTGGATCCACATCCAACGTGAAGATCAACAGCTTTTCTTTTTTTTTTGATAAATGAAAATCGGTATCGTCTTGGGTCGTCCCATTCGTTTTTCATCAAGTTCTTAAATTAGTCCTATTCTGCTTTCACACTCATTCTACATTCGTCACAATCGTCGGTGGCTTTCAATGTAGAATGAGTGACGAAAGCAGAATAGGACTAATTTAAGAACTTGACGAAAAACGAATGGGACGACCCAAGACGATACCGGAAAATCTCACCACACTTTCTCTGTTGTAACAAGAATGTTTGATTGATTTTGTATGTAAAAAAAGAACAGGAATATGTCAAAACCATTAAGCCCCCATTCGCACGGCAGCTTTTTCAATGCGCGTTAAAAAAGCGTTTGAATGACACAAATGGATAACCATATATATGTATTCACACGACAGCGGTGGCGCTTACTTTCAAGCGTTGTTGGATTTTCGATTTTAAGCCTTGGTCGTTAAATCGAATTTAGAGTGCGAACAGATTTAAGCGCTCTTTTAACGCGCGTAGAAAAAGCTGTCGTGCGAATGGGGCCTCAGAAAGTCCCATTTTCTATGAGATTACTATAGATGGTCAAGCAAATCTTGTCAGTAGAAAAAGGCGCGAAATTCAAATTTTCTATGAGACGATATCCCTTCGCGCCTACATTTTTCAAATTTGCCGCCTTTTTCTACTGACAAGATCTGCTTGACCAAGTATATATAGTATATAAATAGCTTAAGTTCAGTACTTATGACGTTTGGCGGTAATATTGGAGAAGGTATTTATTTTTATCTCGAATAATATAGTTTAAGTATTAAAAGCTTTCTATAAAGAAGTAAAAATATTGTTGTATTTTTCATCCCCAAAGGGGATATGCTGTGTTTATCATTTCGTTTTGTAATTATCCATGAAATATTCTTAAAGAAAAATCGCAAACCAGAATAGTTGGACCAAGCTAACTCTGCAAGGACTGCAAGGCATTTGCAATAACGAAATGTGATGCCATATTTCTCTGACAATATGAGGTTTATAACGACTCTTTCTGTTCAAATCGATGCGAAGATAGCTTAGACGGACTGTATTTATAAAATACTTCTAAATTTAAAGAGCTTAGTAAAAGGTACATTTTTTTAATCTAAAAACACTCATAAATTTTTTTCGATTTCTTGGCAATTTTGGTGTTGTATTTATGATTTTGCGGGTCGAACAAAACTTGGCAACACAACATAGGGTACAGCCGCCATCAGTGGCCTATTTTATAAAGCTACAAGTTACAATTTACAAGCGGAAGTCACGTTCTAACACATTGGGTTAGAAAGAGACTTCCGCTTGTAAATTGTAACTTGTAGCTTTATAAAATGGGCCACAGAGGGCTTAAATTTTACCACTAAAACCGAAATTCGAAAATTGCGGGGATCTTTCTCTTTTACTCCAATAAAGTGGTAACTAGAGTGACAGAGAAAGATGCCCGCAATTTGGGTATTCGATTTTGGCTATAGCCCAGATATATCGGTGGCGGTCAAGGTGTTCACTTATCAATGTATATTTTTATAAGTAGTGAGAAATGTATAAAGAAATAAAAACTTGATTAACATTACAGCGTTTTACTATTAGAATCCCTGGTTCTTCATATTAAGGGGTCATCCATTAATTACGTCACACCAATTTCTAGGTTTTTTGACCCCTCCCCCCCCCCCCTTGTCACACTTGGTCACATTTGGCAAACCCCTCCCCCCCTAGTGTGACGTCACATTTTTTTACGAAATCGCCATATCGAATTAAGTAAGTACCTACCTAAGTATTATTAATATTTTATCAAAATATTTAATTTTGACGATATAAATATTAGTAATTTTATAACCCAAAACTGCTTAGGAAAGAAAATTAAACGAATAAAAACGATAATCGTTTTAAAAACTTTATTTAAATGTATAGCGAATTAGCGAATAAAATAATTTAAATAAATTTTTGGTTACTGATGAAGTTAAAGTGACGTCACAAAGTTTGTGTATCCCCCCTCCCCATGTCACATTTTCTTGACCCCCTCCCTTCCCCTAAACGTGTGATGTAATTAATGGATGACCCCTTAAGTCCTGACTTTCCATCGAACCAATCCGAATAAGAATTGGCGTAGGCACTGTTTTATACTTACCTACACATATGGTGGTGCTACATTACCGCCCAAGGAAGGGATTAAGCGTGCCTATGTCAAAAATTTAAAGGGCCATATCTCTCTCTCTCTCTCTAGCCTTTTTCTACCCTTCGGGTGTAGTGTAGGCCTCCTTCATTTTACGCCATTTGTCACGGTCTTTTGGCCATATGTACTGTAAAACGTACAATACCCTCCTAAGGCCCAAGGACCTACCTATAGTACTTCTTCAGTCCGATGAAATTTAAACCATATTCAATTGGAACAGAGTTGCATTTCTTTTGTTTCGTGGAATTTCGGAACAAATATAATTCAACCCTATTCCCTGCACTATAGGTTCAAATTTCATTGGCAAATTCAGGGTTTCGCATTTGTAAAGCTGGGCCTTAGGAGGATATACGTGCGAAACTCATTCTACATTCGTCACAATCGTCGGTGGCTTTCAATGTAGACGAGTACAGTAGATCGAGTTGGCTCGCGAGCCAACTCGATAAGATCGCGTTGCCGCGCAATATGGAGACAGGCCTTTATTAGGTACTTTCTACCCCCTGAGGATGGGGGCCCCGAAGGACAGAAAGTAAAGGCCTGTGTGTGTTAGCAACACCTGGACACGGCCCCGTGTGCCCTTATTAAATACTAGAAGAAGGTATAGGATAAGGTAAGGTATTCAATAGGCTCTCTAGTTAATAATAAACAGGTGTAGCGCATCAAATTACTTTAATATTAATTTATCTCTCATATCGGCGAACGTGGTCACAGTTAACCACACAGACAAAACATCCTCCACACTGAGCATAGTCGCGCTACCCCCTCTGCCACGCATACGGTAATTTTACACCATGTTCGAGTCGAAAGTGTCTTTGTGTGACGTCCGTGTCTTTGAACGGACCAATCACGGCACGGGACTTCGCTCACCTCGTCCCGCGCACCCCCGCATTTTTGGCATCATCGGTTGCATGAAATGATAAAATTGCTCCAAACTCGGTCTAGAGGATTCCTAGTCTATGGTTAACCATTAAATTTACATTTGTTGGCATTAGGTACAGTCAGCAGCAGAAGTTGCTAAGCGGGCCAGGTGTTCAAAATGATCTTGACGCGACTTTATTGTTAAGAGAACTAGTGTGTCAAGGTCATTTTGAACACCTCGCCCGCTTAGGGTTGCCATATGGAAGAATTAAAATATGTCCTGATAAAAATCCGGACATCACCCTAAAAATCCGGGCATTTCTTGTAGCAGAGACTTGGCGTAGCTTGAACGACGCCCAGGCGGCGCGCTGCACTCTGCGGTGTACTGTATCGTGGATCTACTTTTCCCTTTCCCTTCGCCCGATCCCGTAGCCCCCTCCCCGGGCGCGCATTTTATTTTTATAAAGTCATTCCTACAAATCCGGACACATGCCAAGTCCGGCCGCAACCGGACTAAGGGTCAAAAATCTGGACGTATGGCAACCCTACGCCCGCTTAGCAAATTCTGCTGCTGACTGTACCCAAACAAAAATACTCATAAAGCAATTGGAAATATAAGATTTTTTCTTATATACAAGATATAACTTATTACAGAGAATTAAAAAAAAAAACATATTACAATAAATATTGTCTGTATGTATTTATACCTATAAAATAGCTAAAGCCCCAATCCCTTGGGCCAGGGATCATCCAATGGCAGACCGCGGTCCAGATCTGAACCGCCAACCTATTAATATATTTTTTATTTTTTTATAAACTCAAGTAGGGACCATGCTGGTCATTTTATTTTAAGAACTGTACCCCTGAATAAACTGATTGGTTACCCCTGCCTTGGATTCATTAATAGCTTGCGTATGCATGACTTCATTTACTGATAGAAAAAACTTAACTATGTGATGATAACAGCAAATAACTTCATATTTCACGATTCTATATGATATCTGAAGACTTAACAAGTTTACCATTCAAAAATCCCATTTTATGCTTTTCCCGAACATGCCTGACTAAATGGTCCTTCCGTTTATAAGTCTGTGAACACAATGGACAAACTACGAACTGGTTCAGATGCTGCGATTTCACATGCCGGAGCATATGGTCTCTGCGCTTAAACGAAGTCTGACAGTGCGGACAGACATGCCTCTCCGTTAGCAGATGAGTCAGCTCGTGTTTCTCTAACTCTGGTAGACTACCACATTCATATTCACACTCTCTACAGTGATAAATCTGCGGTCCTGTCGCGTGTTTTCTTTTTATGTGTTTCAGAAGTAAGTCCTGGCGTTTATGGTCTTGCCCGCACACGGGGCATAAGCAGAACTTCTGATTAGAATGTAGACTTTGCATGTGCCGCTTTAGGTGATCCTGTCGTCGGAAAGTAGCGGTGCAAATGCCGCAAGTAAGTATTTTTTTCTGCCCGTGCATTTCGACATTGTGGTGCTCGCATTCGGCTTGGTTTTCGAACGTGAGATCGCAGTGGGAACAATAGTTGTTGAATTCAGTGATTCTTTGATTAGGTCGTGGTGTGATAGTGACTTGGCTCGCGAAAGGGTGTAACATGTATTTGTTACCCTCAGACCCATCCAAATAGTAACTCGTTTTCACACTTTCCACCATTGTTTTTGATAAAACAGTACGTGTATTTGAGGATAGATGTTTAGTTAAGCATTGTGACTTCAGTAAACGAATCCTTTACGTTAAAATAAGAGGTAAACATGAAATTTTATCAGAAATAAATTTCGCTCATATGGCTCATACACAGATTGACACATTTGACATTGACAGATGACCAATTAAAAAAAAAATTTTTGGCCTGGATGGGAGTGCTTTAAGCCAATGTCATTTAGACGTGTCTAATTTTAAAAGCCATTACAGACGGGCGATCCGGACCGCGACCTTGGTGTATCTAGTCATAATAATATCTCTTTTTCGCTCTCACTTATAGATGCATCCTCAACAGACCACCTTACACACGATCGAACATGCACTAGGCCGCACCAAGGTCGCGGTCCAGTCCGGCCGTCTTAAAGGCTTTAAAGCCATAACAGACTACCGCACCGCACTGCGACCTTCGTCAAAATATCTTTCTCGTTCTCACTTATAGCTGCGTACGGCGTGCGTGCGTCCACTTTACAAGTACCAAACTCCCGCCCTCTTATGCCCGCTCCACATTCGTGCGCGAATATACTAATTTAAATTTCGCGCCTTTTTTTAGTCAATTGTAGTATTTTTCAAATTCGATGGGAACGCTGACTGAGAGAGCGAGATTTGGCGTTTCTGTTTTTATGTTAGCATTATAAGATGACACCTGTCATACATAGAATTTGAAAAATACTATAATTTGCCAGACTTTAGATACTTATAGAGGGTATAGGCGATACATAGACTAGGAATCCTCTAGACCGAGTTTAGAGCAATTATTTCATGCAACCGATGATGCCAAAAATGCGGGGGTGCGCGGGACGAGGTGAGCGAAGTCCCGTGCCGTGATTGGTTCAAAGACACAGACGTCACACAAAGACACTTGATTCGAACATGGAGTAAAATTACTATATGCGTGGCAGAGGGGGCAGCGCGACTATGCTCAGTCTAGAGGATGTTTTGTCTGTGAGGCAATATAAATATTCAAAAGTTGGGCTTAGGCCAGTCATTTCAGAGAGTAGTAAAGGCGGCAAATTTGAAAAAAAAAAAACTAGGTGCGTAGGGTTGTCCTTACAGAGAAAATTTTTGTTTCGCGCCTTTTTCTACTGACAAAGTGAGTTTTCCAGAGACGCCTTTTGTCGTCTTACATAATATAGCAACTAAAAATGAAAATAAATAGGGTTTATAATAAAACAATCGTATAAAGATTTAATATTGGACTAATATTTAGTAAAATACCATATTATAATAATAAAATTCATATAAAAATTCAAGTTTTTCAGTTTTAAACAATACTACAACTTGCCGGCATGGCAACAACACTACATTATACAGTTTAGAATTAAGTGAATATTTGTTGTGTCTAGAAAAGGCTTAGGTCTGTATTCAATGGCGTAAGGCTTTCGTATACGACCCCATATTTCACATGTATTTTTCATATAGCGTGGGTACCGTGACAGCTGTCATCGAATACGATTGTTTTATGGCTCCTCTACACGATGGGCCAACGCCGGCCACTCCAAGGGACGCAGCCATGCGGCAGAATGAGATAGCAATATCACTTGCTCCCTCTAACGCATAAATGCGTCCCTTGGTGTGGCCGGCGTTGGCCCATCGTGTAGAGGAGCCATTAAGGTTATACATTGTATAAAGATGACGGCTGCCACCGTACACAAGCTATGTGAAAAAACACTATTACTCTTTAGATGCCAAGAAAACCTATTCTTTAGATATCCTGAAAAATACATATACGTATATATAAGTGCCTAAGAACTTATGTCCTACGGCTGTGAATGAAACCTTCATGGTTTGGAATAAGGTTTATATTGAATCACTTGCGCCCATGATGTTGGCGTGTGATTGACTATTTTGTATTTAAGGGCGTTTAAAGGGTTAGTTATCTCAATAAGCCGTGGGCATACGAAGTAAGAGTAGACAGATATTTTCTTTTGCTTTTGACTGTACATTCTTGTAGCAAAACTTTGCCTAAAGGGGACGCATATAATAACACCAGTAATTTTTGTAGACTAGAATGCATTAAATAGCAGACCCAAAACAGTAGCCAGACCCGCAACAAATATTCCAACTACCCACCCGGCCGACAAGCTACTTCATAATTCTAAGTAATACTATTATTCAAACAACAAAAATAAATCATTCTTAACGTTAAAATAATAAAAACACAGGTGAATCCAAGACTACATAGTTACACCTAGGTAAATAAATATAATACAAAAATTCGTGTGAATTAAATATTTTATCATTGGTAAAGCTCTGATTTAGAAATTTGGATCTATTCCGCGATTCGGTATCTATTTCATTTGACAATATTACATATTATACATAAATAATACTTATAATGTAACGTCTTATAGCCAATGTGCACTCAATGTTATATTGGCAAAGCTTAAATATATCTAGTGTGTGTATACTTATACAAATTCAAAAACAATACTGAACGAACTAACACTAATATACAAATACAAAAAAAAAACTAAAATACAAACGACTACACTACTAACTAGAGTTAGACCAAAAAAAGTCCGCAGCGCATTTGATAGCGACGCAGTGCACGTGTTATTTTAAACGTCAAACTTCTATGAAATTATGACGAATAAAATAACACTTACACTGTGTAGGCTATCAAATCCGCTGCAGGCTTTTCTTGGTCCGACTCTATTAAAAACAATCGATAAAAGGTAAAAAATAAATAGGAATCCTAAAATACATCCAAACAAGCGGGTGATATATAAAAAAGGAATACAAAACGTGTGTTAAGCCTTCTCCAGGAATTAAGTAAAAATAGGAAAATGGCGGGCGCTGCGCTGGCAACCCTGTCTTTTTGGTAGCATCTTTGGGACGCATCTTGTCTTTGGTCAGTAAAGATGGAGTGGCTTAAAAAATGTACTTACAAAAATAAGGAATTATCAAAGCACACAAATTAAAAAATTACGGTTCCTTGCATTTACCGCTACGTTCCCAAAATACCGGGACCTAGGTATACTGGTACACATATGGGAGTCAAATAAAATTGGTAGGTACTTCGGGAATGCAGCATATTTCGGAAACGAGCAAAATAGATAAAAAAATCTTGTAATGTCACGATTCCCACCGAACGGGCGGAGTCGGCGCGCATTTCACATTTGTACGACCGCAAGCCGTTCGGCTGCTCGCGGACGCGGACGGCTCCGGTCGGACTCCGCTTCTACCATACATGTATAGGCACATTGAAAATGCGCTCCGGCGCGGCGCGACCCGACTCCAGCCGATCGGTACCTAATATCGTACATTAGGGTGAACATAGGTCTCTAGCAGTTCAGCAAATGATTGCTGGTATCGTCTTGGGTCGTCCCATTCGTTATTCGTCAAGTTCTTAAATTCGTCCTATTCTGCTTTCGTCACTCATTCTACATTGAAAGCCACCGAAGATTGTGACGAATGTAGAATGAGTGACGAAAGCAGATTAGGACAAGAACTTGACGATAAACGAATGGGACGACCCAAGACGATACCTGATTGCTGATCTGCTAGATACCTTATGTTCACCCTAATGACAACCCCATGACAAAAATGGCGATATGGTAAATTCAAACACTTTATCAAAACTACCAAGAACATGATCTCGTTGTTGATGATTGTGATTAGCGTGTTTATTTCCCGAGTTTCAATAAAATTGTCAGAATTTACCCAAAACTACAAGACAGAAACGAGTGAAAAAGTTTCAAATTCATTTTAATAGTTTTCACAATACTCTAGAACAGAAGCGTGAAGATCGTCGTCACAGTGGACCTGAACAATTTAACTGTACAGTGTAAACGAGTCAAAATCTGTCCACTCCCGTTTGGTTCAACGTAAACATTGGCAAAAGGAATATGTTGCATCTACAAGATCCTATCACTGGCCTGCGAAAATCTGTATAGGTACCAATATTACCTGAGTATTTTCACAAAAAACGTCCTGAAGTCATAGTTTGTAAAGCAGCACAAAAGTGACCATTTGGCATCGTCTTGGGTCGTCCCATTCATTTGTCGATAAGTTCTTAAATTAGTCCTATTCTGCTTTCGTCACTCATTCTACATTCGTTCCAATCGTCGGTAGCTTTAAATGTAGAATGAGTGACGAAAACAGAATAGGACTAATTTAAGAAATTGACGAAAAACGAATGGGACGACCCAAGACGATACCGACCATTTAACGAATAAAATTGGTCATTAATGTGTCATTCGACAGTGTCTTACCACAAAACTAAGCACCTTATGTTACCTATGTGGGAGATATTAAGTACTTGACACTACACTACGACCATGTCTGTATATCTGTTGTTAAAAGGGGTCATCAGACGGACGCAAAGGCCAAACTTAACTTGACAATTATCACCTGACACTGTCAATTTCATGTACAGTCAACTATAAAAATATGGGTGTAGACAACTTACTCAAAAATATGTCCCATAGGTAGTTCTTAATTCACTGAAATAAGAGTTATGGGACATATTTTTGAGATGATTTGTATTACATCCATATTTTTACAGTTGACCGTAAGTTTCTGAGAGCCTACCGCGAACCACGTTCGACGTTTACCTCCCTGTCACACTTACGTACGAATTTACAAGTGCGACAGTGAGGCAACACGTCAAACGTGGTTCGCGGTAGGTCCTCTGGGTCGGTAAGTAACGACGGTACAGTCAGCATCAAACATGTCATAGCTACAAAAGGTATCGCCTTGGGTCGTCCCATTCGTTTTTCGTCAAGTTCTTAAATTAGTACTATTCTGCTTTCGTCACTTATGCTACATTCGTCACAATCGTCGGTGACTTTCAATGTAGAATGAGTGACGAAAGCAGAATAGGACTAATTTAAGAACTTGACGAAAAACGAATGGGACGACACAGGACGATACCCTACAAAAGTGGTCAAATAGTTGGTTACACCTAATAGTACAAACTAATGTTCACTTTGGCCGTGGCGTGGCGTCAATGTTTACTTGTTGGACCAATAATATACTGTGAATTGTCGATAAGGTAAAACAGGGGCCAGATATTCATAACAGCAACGCGCCTAATGCCAGTAAGTTAGAAAACAACGACCAATACTTATTTACTAGAAGGAAATCTTAAAAATAACCTTAAATATTTCTCACTAGGTGTGTCTATTCACTACAACCGTCGAACCAAACGAAGATGGGCAATATTAATAGCAAATCAATCTAATCGAAACGAGACTTCAATTTTCAACAAAATTGATTCTATGTAACAACCGTCTATAAAAATATCAGTATATATAAATCTTATTTCAAATTAATTTAATACAGTGGGGGACGACCACTTTTTGAACCTTAGTTTTGAAAACGACAACACGGATATTACCAATCCGATCCGAAACTTGAAAGTTGTACTTCAAGATTATCTATTTAGGTTTACCTAGGATTTGTATTTGTCGAAGATCTTTATAGAAATAATTAAATGATTCGGACCGGTAATATGAGCGGTCGCGTCTTCAAGTAAATATGTTGACGATACTAAATTAAACACAGCGGGAGTGATTTTGTTTTTTGCCGTGAACTAATGACAGATATTTGTAGACGTGTTAATGACTCTTGAACTTAGTTCTATCCGCGTTTCAATTTAATACAATCAACATTAAAATAGCACATTAGCATTAGAGGGCCGTCCAATTTCAAAATTTGTTAAAAAAATAATTTCATCGCACCATCTGTGCATACCAGCTTGCTATACCGAAATACAAAGTGGTTGAAACCAACACTCGACGGTGCAAGAAATTCCATACAAACTTAATATTGTCTAGCTTACGGTGTGGGTACTACCGCACCGTATACGATATACTTCAACTAGGTAGGTATTTCATGAATTGCGCTACTTTTCGCTATTATTTTAATTAATAATTTCGCTAAAACCTCGAGGTGTATGGTGCGCGGCGCGCCCACCCCGTTCCTGAGGCGTCGATAAAAAATTCTTTTTTTGCGCTTTTTTATTTTTTTCCTTAAGAATCCAACGTACTGATTCACTATATACATGCAGTGAAAAATAGTGCGAAGAAACTCACTCGGAGATAAACGACGAGGGCACGAAACACCGACTTCGAAACAACAACAACTCTTTACATTTTAAAGATAGCTACGATATTTTAAAAAAGTACAAATGTCACATCGGTCGGAGGCTTGTCCCGACTTTAGGGTCACCGTCGACAATCGTGTTTGCGTTTCTGCGATTATTCTAAAGTCTGGACAGAGCCGTGACCATAACGACGTAAGCCGCTGCATCCGAATCCGAACTTAAGAAGTTCGAAGTTATTTAACAAAACTAGTGCTCATTTCACTATCGACTTCCATAAAAGTTACTGAACTAAGCACTAAATTATGTTGCACTGAAGTCAATCTCTGAAATCAGTAGGACTAACTTCGTCAGCAATCTACAGTACGTCGCCGCGGCTCCCAAATCATAAAACGTCAATGAACACCCTCAGCTAGTTATATTAATAGAAAAACAGACAACGTATAAATAACGAGAACAAGCCGTAGCGGCAATAAACGAGGAACCAAGCAAACAAACAACCTACAAACTAACGAACTAAAAACGTCACCTCGCAGTTACAAACTAAAGGGCACTCCAAATCAACTAAAAAACTATTCCGCACGTGAAAAGCGCTACAAATCCCTCAAAATCAGACCTTTTCATAGAAATTAAATAGATCTAAACTAAATACTGCGAGGCGAAATCGAAGGATCGACAATCGATCGAAAATTCTTAACAAGGTAAAGGAAACTCGACTACTAAATGAATGAGTATGAAGTGAGCATCGAAACGATTGCTACAGTGACATGCGATTGATCGAATGAGAAACGCTAACTTCACACTATTTCCTTTAGTTCGACGATTAAACTATAAAGAAGAAACGAGGCAAAAAATAGGAGAAATGTAAACCTCCCTAGAACCAGAAACGATACAAATCCTCCGTGTAGAAGACCGACCGCGCTAGCAGACACAGCCGCTCGCAACAGACCACATATCCCAAACTCACCTCGGTTGTATTAATATTCTAACACCAATTATATATTTTTATAATTAAAGACGCCGCCGACTAAGGTCGGCTTTGCGTCGGCGCGGAGTCGGAACGCATCAAGTTATACAATAATGGTTCCCGTCCAGCGTGTTGAAGTCTAACGTTGCGCGTAAATTAAAAGACCACGTCCGAATTCACAATTTCGTTTTTTATAAAAATATAAAAATACAAAAATGGGACAGTGCTACCACACGACACGTATCAAGCATCCAGAATCAAGTCACAGTCACGCGTCCCACCGCTAGGAGGCGAGGGCACTTCCAAACAATTACAAAAAACATTGAGCAATTTCATACAAAAGAACCACCAATAACGGGAAATGCACACATCACGAGTGAAATTATACAAAAAACGGATAAATCATCGAATTTTCTACGAATACAAATCAAAAGTAAATAGAGACGTTTGAAAATGCAGTCGAAATTTGTCTGGTGAAGGATTCAGAATGAAGTAACTTAAGTGCGGAGTGAAAAATGTATGGGAGTTCGTCCCGTAAGGAACTCTACAACTCACCATTCGGTATTGCAATTATTTTATTTACTACTAACACACGTAGTGTGCACGCGCTTCATACGACTTTTTATATCGCGAAATATATATCAATATATAGCTAAGTTTTCTAAAGACTAAGAAAATATATATTATTTCATATTTCAAATATTTTGTCCTAAATTTTATAGGGGCCACAGAGCGGCTCGCGATAATATAATATGAATATAAAAAGTCCCACAATGCGTCTGTATTATGGCAAATAATTTCACTAAAATGCATCTACTAACAATACGAATTGTACCTACTTAACTTTTAGAGAATTGATTATTAACTATTATATTTTAAAATAATGGGATGGCGGTGATCCCTGGCGCTGCCGTCGCTCTTGACAGTTGACAGCTGTCAAAAACGGTAGAATAATTCTACTACGCGCGTCAGTGTTACCAGCTGCCATAAATGGTAGTTTTAGAGAAACCCAGACGCGTGTCAAACAATAATTTAAAGTGCATCAAACGCTCAAGACCAGACGAACCCAACGAACGTTGAACACACCGGCGGGCACACACACCAAGGCACTTCATAGCCTCACCCTTTAAAATTTAGAAAAAACACGACACGAAAAAACCGCTTCCAAACGAAAAAAATGTTCAAAAAATTCGCGCAAGTCTTTTTCTACAGTCTATATGCGTCCGTGGTCGTCGGGATACGATGTCGGCCGACCGTCAGTATCCGTCGCCTCGTTAAGTACACACTGAGCCCTCCGATTCCAAAACTCATCAAATTCAACTCCAATATAACCTCAAACAAACGCGAGTGACAAGCAAAGGGTAAAAACGTGAACCACCGCATATTTACACTAGTTTAATAATTGGTTAATATATTTTTATAGTATACTAAACTACGGTCTATTGCACTATCCCGGCGAATCCAAAAAATATTTTTATTATCATACTTTTTAACGCTAAAATATAAGAAAAGAGATATACTCGCGTCGAGCAAGACTACAGCCAAAATTGGTAACGTATTTTTTTTCGTTTGTACTAAAAACCAGTCCCTACCGCCTCCCAGTGAAACGAGCAGACTAACAAAACCCCGAGGACAACGCACAAACTCTTAGCAGCCGGTAGAGACTGATTCTCTATCTCTTTCCTACTAGCTTTAAAGAGAAAGAGATATTCCTCAATCATAATTGCCCGAAATGTCAAACGTTGGCAACACTGGCTGCTATAGTCTGTGGCGCCGTCAAGTCAACGCCCTCTATCTTCGTCGACACTAAACTGATTTAGTTTAGTAAAATTGTCTAACCGTAAGAACGGGCCGCCGAAGTGAAAAAATAGCAACAATATCCAAGTCGAAAATCTAAACGAGGAAACTCTTATGAAATTGTTTCTAGCTACACAGGTACAATTATCTTGAGAAATCAGACATTCCACTTATGTCTTACATTAATCTTAGGATAAAGCGCGAGTGATCGCGCCGAGTAGAGCTTACCCACAAACGACGAACGGACAACTATCTAACTTTATGGATACACATCTTTGCTTAAATCGAAAATCGTTCGTTAATTTTCTCAACAGCCACACTGAATGCAAATGGCGGCCGCTAGAGAAAACTCGGCAAGTGTTTTCTTACTTCAATCCTATCTGCTTAATATTAAACGTTGGATAAAGTTGCTTTTTATTTTAGTTACATGTCGTATCCAGTGCCATCTAATACGATGTATTTCAATAACGTCTTCTCCGAATAATGTCCTTAAAATTTTACTAATTAAAAGAATTTCGACAAAAAGATAAGGTACAGAAATCATTCGGACGAAGCGTTTTCCATTCTCTACCTCCGTGTAGTTTGGGTTAGGCTTAGTTGAAATACGTCTTAGTCGGCCATTGGCCTATTCGAGATGTAAACAGCCATATTTTTGGTCACTTCGAGTGTAAAGCGGGAGTGCGGAGAGCACGCAGCGTCATCAGAGCGTAACCACCAGTGTTAGCGTAACCAGTAGTGTTAGCGTAACCAGTAGTGTCAGCGTAACCGGTAGTGTCAGCGTAACCGGTAGTGTCAGCGTAACCACTCGTGTCAGCGTAACCACCAATGTCAGCGTCACCAATATAGGCAATGTAAAGAATCAATTATTTCAATGTTTGTGGTGATCTGGTGATAGGACAACCTATATTATTAGTGATATTGAGTTTTTTATTGCAGTAGTAACACAATTTGTGACAATGACTAACGATGGTGGTTATGCGATTTGCTATTACATTCACATAAAGTACCATTAGTCATTCAACCACCTTATATCATGACAATCTTAGTAACGCTTTTAGTAAAGTAGCACTAGTGGTTACCCTGCTTACGCGATCTAATGTTTGACTACGGGCTGATTTAGACGGCGCGCGAACTCGCCAAATTTTAGTTACATTGCGGACTGTTGGTTACGTCAAATTCAATCGACCGATCAAAAACCGCAATGTAATGAAACGCGCAAGCGACTTCTCTCATCGTCTAAATAGGGCTTAACCGATCAAACTCGTTACAAAATTCAGAATCGTCACAATTCTGTGGACAACACTAATGGTTACATACTAGTGGTTAGTTGAGCACTAGTGGTTACCTCTGGCCACTAGTGGTCTCGGTGCGGGGTCGGGTGCGGGAGTGGGAGGGGTGTGCGCGGGAGCGGGACAGCACTAACACCAGCGGAAGGGCACGGCGCGCGGGCGGTCGGCGCCCTCCTTCACGAGCGGCTTGTGGAACTCGCGCCCCGGCCGCGAGTGGATGGTCGCCCAGCAGTGCTCGCAGTAGTACTGGAATATAGAAAATACCGTACTATATTAGTATTATCACGTACCGGAAGGCGCAGCGTGGGTAGACCCCCCACAAGGTGGACTGACGACCTGGTAAAAGTCCCGGGAGTCCGCTGGAAGCGGTGGCCCATATTGTGGCACTCTTTGGGGAGGCCTATGTCCAGCAGTGGACGTTCTCTGGCTGATATGATGATGAGTGATATGATATTAGTATTAACGAAAAGTTATTAATAGTAGAAGAGTTAAGTGTTGTGAATGGAGACAGGACTAGTTGGCCCAAAATTATAGGGTTTTATGTTACATTTTCAAAATCCTCAGGCCTCTTACCTATATCTTCTCGGCGCTGTGTCTGTAGGTAACTGTAACTCCCGGTCTGTAAGTGTAGTGAGTGATTACCTGAAGGCAGGTGACTTCTCGGCGCTCTGTCTGTAAGTCTGTAACTCCCTGTCTGTGTGTCCCTGTGTGTAGTTGTAGTGTGTACGGTATCATCTTGTGTCGTCCCATTTGTTTTTCGTCAAGTTCTTAAATTAGTCCTACTCTGCTTTCGTCACCCATTCTACATTCGTCACAATCGTCGGTGGCTTTCATTGTAGAATGAGTGACGAAAGCAGAATAGGACTAATTTAAGAACTTGACGAAAAACGAATGGGACGACCCAAGACGAAATTACCGTGTGTACATAGTTACCTAGAGGCAGGTGACATTGGCACAGCTGAGCACCTGACTTCCATCCTATATCTTCTCGGCGCTGTGTCTGTAGGCAACTTTAACTCCCTGTCCATGTGTATACAGGTACACACACACATAGGTGTAGTGTATAGTTACCTGGAGGCAGGTGACGTTGGCGCAGAAGAAGGGCGCGAACTTGGAGCCGCAGCGTGCGCCGGCGCACTCGTCGCACATCTGGTCGTCCAGAACGTACGGCTTCACCTGCAGACAAAACGGCCGATCAACCTTTTGGACGTCAATGACCGATATATCCGCACCGTACATCAATCAATACTCATCAACATCAACTGTACCCGTAGAGTGGGTATACATACCTCGACCCGCTTGTCGATGTCGCCGTGTTGCAGCTGCACGAAGCGCGCGGAGATGGCCGCGATGTACGACTGCTGGTTGGAGAACGCCACGCGGCCCGCACCCTACAACAAAACAATAAATCAGCGGTCGGCAACAAGCGGCCCGCGAACCTATCACTTGCGGCCCGCGAGCCTCCCTGGCTACTTTGTATGTAATATTGACAACCGACAAATGTCTGATAAAGTCATCAATATTAACAATGTGCGGCCCACGTCAACTTCGTTAACCGCTGCAATAAATTATCCCCTTTACCAGGCTGACATTTCAAAAATGACAATTGAATGTCAGTCTTACTCATCGAAAATAGAACACATGTTTAAAGTGCCGTATGTGGGCAATATATATCCCTTAGCCTGGTAAAGGGTTATTAGGTATTGTCGCGTACCAAGCCAGCATGGCGACCGAGGGCTGATGTGCGGGCGGGGGGCAGCCAAGATGACCGGGGACTTGCCCACTAGCCATCGCGGCTATAACTCGGCTCCGTCGCATTTGTATTTTTTTTATCATTAAACTCATAGTAGAATCATTTGAGTTCATATTTAGCGTCCATAGAATCAGGATAGCCCCTCAACATTGGTCCTTCGAGCCGGACATTGAAAATGCGTGAAATGAGGTAGGTAGGTATAGGTACCTATCTAAATGTGGCGTTCCCTGAAGGATAGCCACAAATAGTAGAGACCGTGAGTGTTGGAGGGTCTGCCATCTCGTGACCTGGCGCCCTAGCCAAGGTGACAATCGCTTACGCTTCGCTATCGAATCGCTTTGTGTCTATCACTCCACATGAGTGTGACAGTGACAGTGCGTTTCGTTTGCTACGCAGGTAGCGTTAGCGATTGGCGTGTTGTCTGCGGCGCCTGAATAGAGTGCGAAAACAATTCACAATCTTCTGCGGTATCGTCTTGGGTCGTCCCATTCGTTTTTCGTCAAGTTCTTAAATTAGTCCTATTCTGCTTTTGTCATTCTACATTGAAACTCACCGATGATTGTGACGAAAGTAGAATGGGTGACGAAAGCAGAATAGGTCTAATTTAAGAACTTGACGAAAAACGAATGGGACGACCCAAGACGATACCTCTTCTACATTATCTACTGTAGAAGTGTAGACGTACCTTGGGGTATTTGAGTTCGGGGTCGGTGTCGATGCCGGCATAGCAGACGCCGCCGTACAGCCGGTCCATAATCATCGCCAGTTCGGCTGCAATAACAAGTCAGCGTTTAAATGGTCAATCATCTATGAACAAAGGTAACATTTGGCCTGGACTACCCACGATCGTAGTTAAAAGTTAAACAAACTTTAAGGTCTTGGAAGCAGTTCCAGAAAAATTATTAAAGACAGAATATACAGAAAAATAAAAAATCGTGAATAAGGCAATGTTATGGAATCACCCTGCAAGAAGTGGTATCGTCTTGGGTCGTCCCATTAGTTTTTCGTCAAACCATTAGTTTTTCGTCAAGTTCTTAAATTAGTCCTATTCTGCTTTCGTCACGCATTCTACATCGAAAGCCACCGACGATTGTGACGAATGTAGAACGGGCGACGCTTTCAGAATAGGACTAATTTTTGACGAAAAACGAATGGGACGACTCAAGACGATACCCAGGAAGTCTGCGTCGTTGGAGAGCCGCCACGGGCGGATCTGAACTGGCTTGTGGGCGATGACACGCAGAGATACAGCTTGTCGTGACCCAAGGCTACTAAGATCAACGAAGACACAGACTTACCGGCTTTAAGTGGGCGAGGAACGCCGCCAACGAAAACTGTCTTCCTAGGATCCAGTGGCATGGAGGCGTCCAGGACAAAGTCTGCGTCGGCGAGCCGCCACGGGCGGATCTGGACTGGCTTGTCGCGAATGGTCGGCGACGACACGCAGAGGTACAGCTTGTCGTCGTCTGTGATGCAAGCCTCCATCAGTGCTGCGACCGAGCTCTCGTCCTGGAAACGATAAATATAATCATTGAACCGTCCACCCACGTCTGCTAGCATCATCATAAGCTCTTGTCGGTGGAGTAATCGCCAATCATTTCTTTCCTATGCCAGTCTTTTAATTTCCTCATACTACGCATTATTTTTTATTTGTCTGAGATAAGTAATTCTAGGTCTCCCTTCTCTTGTCTTTTTAATCCTGCCTTCCAGGATGTTTCTAAACATCCGGGAGACCTCCGTATAAGGTGTCCTAACATCATGCCTCTCCTATTTCTTATTTTTTTTTATTTTTTTTTTCTATTATGAATGGGCTTACTCATGGCCACAGACTAGCCGAGGCGTAGACGTGGCCTACGATGGAGCGAGCTCGCCCAAAAAAACATATTATTATTGCATTTAACAAGCATCGCTTTTCTCCTAGCATACTCAGGACGTCTTCATTCGTCTTCCTTTCAGTCCAGCTAATCCTCTTCATCCTCTGGCGTGGTGCGGTGTTGGCGCCGTGGTGTTGGCGGAGGATGGAGAGGATGGAGGAAGGGTTACATGGTAAAAACTAACCTGGAACAGTAGAAACGCGTAGCCCTTTGGTGGGAAGTAGCTCTTGCTCTCGGCCTTGTGCGGCCAGTCTACCACCAGCGGTCCGAACCGCCGGAAAGAGGAGGTAATCTCATCTGGAATACAAAGATGGCAAGTTAGGTACATGCAGTTATCTAGGTCCCTAGTAACTGCTGCCATTCATCACCATCATAATGATCCCATTGTTTCATCACCATCATAATGATCCCATTATGATGGTGATGAAACAATCTATAAGCGAGATGTAGACTTAAGTTGTTTTTCACTACGTATAGAGTATTTTTTTTCAATAAATTTCTAATTTTTTATGTATTTAAGTAAGAAATAAATTCAGCGTCTACACTGTAGGTACCTAGGTATTTGATGATCATACACATACAAATACCTACGTTGATTATCCTGACCGAACCGGATTGATAATTTGACTTAGGTAATAATAATAACTTCTTGAGAGACTCGCTACATCTCGCTCTAGCTCGGTGGTTGGATCAAGGGTCAGATGCAGAAGATGGTGATCTTGGACACGGCGCGGATAGTCCGCCGGTTCCTCTCTCTGCGGCCTTGACCACCGGTAGCTTTGGCCGCTGCTGGCGGCACCCTAGGTTAGGTTTTTTGTAATGTGTTTATATGTTTTTTTTATCGTTTTGTAAGTGTTTATATATTTTGCTTTTATATTCATATTATAAGTAACCTAATCTAAGAAATTAAACGAATAAAGAAATATTAGTCAATTAACTATAGGTATGATTTAATATCGGTCAATTAACTAATTTACGTCGCATTTAGTGTTATCGATAGATTACAAACTCAATAGACCGGGTGTCAATGATTGTTATTTTGGGAGCCAATCAACGGCCGTTCTACCCTATTACTACACCATTAGTACCCCCAGATTCGGCCGCGGTTGTGCAGTGCGGTTGCCGAGCAACGCTGGTGCAAACAAATCAAAACATATCAAGTAGCAATTGGCCGCGAAAAGCGCAAATACCTACTTGTTTAATAATGCAGACCAAGCATTTGCCTGCAGCTTCAATGAGTCTTGAATAATTGAAACACTTAATTGCAGAAAAAAAAAGTTACTTTACAGTACATATCGTCGGGTGACAAGCAAAACTCACTAAGTACTACCTATCAAAAAATTAAAGTAACAATGCACTTGTAACACGGTTTATTGTCCAATAATTTCAATGGTGTTAGTTAGTGAATTTTGCTTGTCACCCGACGATATGGTCCTATTTTCCCGCCCTAGTGCGTAAAATAGCACTTTTCGTGCGATGCAAAAAGTTTAAAGGGCCATATTATGTACCTACTGTAAAACGTTGTACGATAGGTACACATGCGAATAGGCAATTCGCAACTCGTGTCGAATTTCCTCTTTTCCACACTTGTATCGTAAATAACTATTATAAACACATGGTAAATTTCTAGTCCACATCCAAAACATAACATTACTAATGTTGTAGTAAAATCATGTCATGTAGGTAGGTATAGGTACTCTGTCTTCGAATTGTAGAAATAATCAAATAATTTCTTAACCCTTTACCAGGCTGAAAGTTCAAAAATGACACTCGAATGTCAGTCTTACTCATCGAAAATAAAACACATGTTTGAAGTGCCGTATGTGGGAAGTGTATATCCCTTGACCTGATAAAGGGTTAAGTAACATTTACAAGATAACAATAGGTAGATACAATGTAATTTTCTGTAGTTTTCGTGAAATAAAATTGTAATGCTTAGCCTAGCCCCCGCCCTATTTTACTTAAAACCATCTTTTGGGTAACCTACTTGACTAACACATTAATATTAATATACTTAACTCAAATCATATTTTACCTATGTTATCGTTTCAGGCTACGTACCTACGGAGTAGAATGAGCTTTTAAAGGGTGAATTGGGCCCCGAAAGATATTATATTAAGTATGTCACAGAAATATAAATTGCTAGCCTAATCGTTAGCACGGTGCTAACAATTGTGTTATCAATTATCATCCACATCAGACAAACATACAGCCTCACTTATCACACTTGACCCTTGACCCACTTTCGATTCTCGATAAAATTAGCACTACTCGTCAAAACAACCTATCACTCCTTGAGAAACCTATGTTTCTTACTGTACAAAATGTCACTATACAAAATGATTTGTGCCTGAAAATTCATTCAATTCGAATGGTTCTTAATTTTGTATAGTGACACTATGTTTCTCAAGGAGCGGTATTATATGACTCGAGACAAGCGGGCACAATTATTTGAAGCTGGGGGCTACACAGCAACTGATGTTGGGGTTTTTCACTCGATATTGGCGGAACCCCTTTCTACACCTGCGAAATTTGTGTACCATTTTTTTGATATCTATCAACACTTATTGAAACTCATGTAATGTAGAGACCCAACGGAGCCGACATGTCTCATAGATAGGCTCTTTTTAAATACGTAGATTAAAAAAAAGCTATTTTGGCCTTTAGAGTCCCGTAAAACGAGGTCTTTCAGTTTAGACTTAACTCAAAAGATTCAAGTCTACAAATACTACAGCTCACAGCTATTTGTTTAAAGTATTGTAAAAAACGTTTTGCATTTATATACGATTTTTCTTGTTAAAGGTCGTCGGCGATGGCGGGATAACTTGGACTCCTTCTTGAGAGGCTGGCCAGATATTGCACTAAATAGAGACGAGTGGAGAAAGAGGGGGGAGGCCTTTGCCCAGCAGTGGGACACAGTGGGCTCTGAATAATAATAATAATAAAGGTGCATTGGCTACGTATTTCTGATATGTTAATTAAGGAAACTATAGGTCTATTTACTGCTGCTCAATCTATTTATTAATGTTAATGAATGACTGTTTGTTTCTCAATTAAAAAAAAAAAAAAAAACTACATTAAGGCCCTTAGGGCCGATTTAGACGATGCAAGAACTCGCATGCGAGTTTCATTACATTGCGGTTTTTGATCGGTCGGTTGCATTGGACGTAACCAACAGTCCGCAATGTAACTACAATCGAATGCGATTTCGCGCGCCGTGTATATCAGCCCCAAGTTTCCTGCTTTCCCCGTCACAGTATCGATTACGCCCAGCACTGGACTGACCCCATTTGGCACAATGGCACAATGCCGCCGCGGCGGACAATGCCGCTCTGACACTATAAAGCGAGTGTCAAAATTGTCTTCTGGGGTAAAGGGTAGGTATCGATTGAATGGTGGAGGGCCGTGGGTTCGTGTGGAATGTTTTGAAAACTATTTAGGTATCGTCTTGGGTCGTCCCATTCGTTTTTCGCCCAGTTCTTAAATTAGTCCTATTCTGCTTTCGTCACTTATTCTACATTCGTCACAATCGTCGGTGGCTTTCAATGTAGAATGAGTGACGAAAGCAGAATAGGACTAATTTAAGAACTTGACGAAAAACGAATGGGACGACCCAAGACGATACCACTATTTAAACGCATCTAGTTTTACAATAATAAAGTCTTTGACGGATTTCAGGAGTTGTGGAGGTGAAAATCTATGGGAATGCAGAATTCCTCTAACCTCTAATACCTGTTTTTATTTAACCTTTTGGACGCCAATGACCGATATATCCGCACCACAGGTTCAACGCCAAAGACTGATTAATCGGTCACAGACCACAGTGCAACATAGACCTAAGTGCATATGCATAAAGTTCAATTTCAGTTTTGACACTTCGGTGAAGTGGCGTCCGCGTGACAGCTTTTGTGTTTGACACGGCGTCGAAAAGATTAAAACGTCTAACTTCTTCAACCTCATATAATAAAGTTACGCGATCGATTCGTCGATAATATACGAATGCAATAGTAAATAAATAAGAACTGTATAATTTTCCAAAATTCCAATAGAAACAGGCAAAAATAATTTCTTCTTATATACACTATTATCCCATTGAGCGCCACGCCTATCGTGCGCGGCGCGTCATCGTGAACCTTATTGGTATACCTACAGAGGGACTACCGCGAAAACAGAAATTCGCAAATTGCGGGGATCTTTCTCTTTTACTCCTATGAAGGCGTAATTAGAGTGACAGAGAAAAATGCCCGCAATTTGCGAACTTCGATTTTCCCTGTTATAGGCTATAGCCCAGGAAGGTTGATACTGGGCTGTGCCCGCGCGTCAGTTGACGACTTTAGCGGCCTTGAAAAAGCGCAGCGCTTGCCAGTCAGCACAGTTTCAATTTTGCAAGCCCGACACCTGACAATGACAGTAAGGGAAGGACAGTACGACACTACTCTTTACTCATCATCATATCAGCCCTTTATCGCCCACTGCTGAGCATAGGCCTCTCTTCTAGTACGCTTGTCCCGGTCCTGAGCTAATCTCATCCAGAACTGACCCGCCCGAATGTCGTCCACCCGACGAGCCAACGGACGCCAGGCGCTTCATTCAATTGAAAGCGGCCACCATTCTGTTAACATTTTAGTCCACCTGCCATCACTCTGCCTAGCAACATGTCCTGCCCAATTCCATTTTAGTTTGGTGATGACTCTTTCCCGGCCCGTCGACCCGGGTCGTTTTCTTTGACCCGGTCGGTCGACCTAGGTATCGATGGGCGGATGTGGTGGACGCTGATCTGCGCGAGCTCCGGGTTGAGAACTGGCGAGAAACACAGGACCGGGATCAGTGGCGAGCAGTCGTGTTGGAGGCAAAGACACACTTTGGGTCGCTGCGTCAGAGGAGTAAGTAAGTAATAACTCTTTGCTCACCCTCGTCGATGTCGGGCGGCAGGCCTCCAACGAACACCTTGCGGCTGAAGCGCTCGCCGTGCTCGGAGCCCGCCGACACTGGCGACGAGCGCGCCGGAGACCCCAGCGCCGACACGCACATCGAAAGACCTGGAACAAACAGTCCAAATTATAAATAAGAACACTTCCTTTATGTGACGTCAAAACAATATTATAAATGTCTGCTAAATATGCGCTTAGCCATGCGAAGAGGGCATCAGGCACATCCTGCACTCACTGCGATGGCAAGGTTAGGCTGCACACTCACCAGCGGCGCTGAGTCGCGACACGACGGCTTGCACCTATTCGGAGGGCATGGAGGGCGAGCCCGCGGCCCGCTGCGGAGGCTAGGGGCCAGTACACACTCACCGGCGGCGCTGAGTCGCGACACGACATCCTGCGCCTGGTCGGAGGGCACGGAGGGCGAGCCCGCGGCCCCGCCGCTGTGGCTAGTATTATGTTGTACACTCACCGGCAGCGCTGAGTCGCGACACGACATCCTGCGCCTGGTCAGAGGGCACGGAGGGCGAGCCCGCGGCCGCGCCGCTGTGGCTAATATTAGGTTATACACTCACCGGCAGCGCTGAGTCGCGACACGACATCCTGCACCTGGTCGGAGGGCACGGAAGGCGAGCCCGCGGCCGCGCCGCTGTGGCTAATATTAGGTTATACACTCACCGGCAGCGCTGAGTCGCGACACGACATCCTGCGCCTGGTCGGAGGGCACGGAGGGCGAGCCCGCGGCCGCGCCGCTGTGGCTAATATTAGGTTATACACTCACCGGCAGCGCTGAGTCGCGACACGACATCCTGCGCCTGGTCAGAGGGCACGGAAGGCGAGCCCGCGGCCGCGCCGCTGTGGCTAATATTAGGTTATACACTCACCGGCAGCGCTGAGTCGCGACACGACATCCTGCGCCTGGTCGGAGGGCACGGAGGGCGAGCCCGCGGCCGCGCCGCTGTGGCTAATATTAGGTTATACACTCACCGGCAGCGCTGAGTCGCGACACGACATCCTGCGCCTGGTCGGAGGGCACGGAAGGCGAGCCCGCGGCCGCGCCGCTGTGGCTAATATTAGGTTATACACTCACCGGCAGCGCTGAGTCGCGACACGACATCCTGCGCCTGGTCGGAGGGCACGGAAGGCGAGCCCGCGGCCGCGCCGCTGTGGCTAGTATTAGGTTATACACTCACCGGCGGCGCTGAGTCGCGACACGACATCCTGCGCCTGGTCAGAGGGCACGGAGGGCGAGCCCGCGGCCCCGCCGCTCGCCAGCGCCGCGTCCTCCACGCCGGGGAAAAACGGCGACTTGCCTGGAACAACCGAAATATTACGTTACTTTTATTTCTACTCGCGACATCTTAATACCTTAAAAAATATTAAGATCATGGCCCCGACGGAAGGTATCGTCTTGGGTCGTCCCATTCGTTTTTTGTCAAGTTCTTAAATTAGTCCTATTCTACTTTCGTCACTCATTATACATTGAAAGCCACCGACGATTGTGACGAATATAGAATGAGTGACGAAAGCAGAATAGGACTTATTTAAGAACTTGACGAAAAACTACCCATACAACCATTTCCAGTCGCCGTTACGACGCGGTGTAGACACATCTTGTGTCGACACCGTCTGTTTCGGTCACAATTCCAGTCGCAGAGTCGTCGCCGTGTCGACACAGTTACCAGAAATGGGGAAGGGTCGACACATGACACAAAGTGACATAAAGTGTGGTCGCCGTGTGCACACATTGTTTCGGGTTTGCGACTACTTTATGCCAAAATCATTCGTTCATTCGTTCATTTTGTTCCTGTCAAATGGAAACTGTCAGATGGAAAAATGCTTAAATAAAAATAAGTGACATTAATACGCCATCTCTAAAACGGATTACAAGACGTAATTATATATTGTTTGCATTTATATTACAATAGGACTTAAATTATTATGGGGAATTAAACTGCTCGAGTGATTTGATAAACTAAGTGTAATATAATCAACGCGCCACCACATTGTTTTAGTTTAGCCGGAAATGAAATTGTTTACTTCTCAGTGCTTGTGTTCATAAATATATTATTTGATGCATTTTTAGTACTTCGATGCGTATACTATACTTAAATAACAGAAATAACGCTTTACATACTACGAAACTTGTTAATTATGATGTATAAATATGGTTTAAGGCTGAGAAATATTGCAGTCACAAAGTAGTCGCAAATGTTTCGACTTTGTGTCGACTCTGTGTAGACACATGACACGCGCTGTCAAAAGTAATAACAAAGTTACTGGATTTGCAAAATGGCTCCTTGTGTTCATTTGTTTTCAGATATTCTCAAAGTGTAAAAATGACGTGGTCAGAGATGGGACTTAATAGATTAACTGTTTATTCGACTAATTAATGGAATGAAAAAAGTTAATCCTCAAATTTTAATCACGATTAGTTTAGTCGACCTGACATAGATTGAAATTGAATTAATCTGAACATTAATCGAATAAATTATCGATTAAATCTCGGTTGGAAGTTGACAGGGGGCCATTTTTGTACGTAAAAATAATAGAAATGTCTTGCATGCAGATGGTAGCCAAACACTTTGTCATAAAAGTCGAGATGGGTGTCGATTTATAGGTTTTAGGGAGTGCGGATTTCGAAAATGATGACCATTTTGGAATCCAAAATGGCGGCCATGCACTGTGTCATAAAAGTCGTCATGGATGTCGTTTTATACGTTTTAGGGGGCCCCAATTTTGAAAATGATGACCATTTTGGAATCCAAAATGGCGGCCATGCACTATGCTATAAAAGTCGTCAGGGGTGTCGTTTTATAGGTTTTAGGAGGCGCAGATTTGAAAAATGATGACCATTTTGGATTCCAAGATGGCGGCCATGCATTATGTCATAAAAGTCGTCATGGATGTCGTTTTATAGGTTTTAGGGGGCGCAGATTTCGAAAACGATGACCAATTTGGATTCCAAGATGGCGGCCATGCACTATGTCATAAAAGTCGTCATGGATGTCGTTTTATAGGTTTTAGGGGGCGCAGATTTCGAAAACGATGACCAATTTGGATTCCAAGATGGCGGCCATGCACTATGTCATAAAAGTCGTCATGGATGTCGTTTTATAGGTTTTAGGGGGCCCCGATTTAGAAAATGATGACCATTTTGAAAAATGGCGGCCATGCACTGTCATAAAAGTTGTCATGGGTGTCGTTTTATAGGTTTTGGGGGGCGCAGATTTAGAAAATGATGACCATTTTGGATTCCAAAATGGTGGCCATGCACTATGTCATAAAAGTCGTCATGGGTGTCGTTTTATAGGTTTTAGGGGGCGCAGATTTCGAAAACGATGACCATTTTGGATTCCAAGATGGCGGCCATGCACTATGTCATAAAAGTCGTCATGGATGTCGTTTTGTAGGTTTTAGGGAACGCAGATTTCGAAAATGATGGCCATTTTGGAATCCAAAATGGCGGCCATGCACTATGTCATAAAAGTCGTCATGGGTGTCGTTTTATAGGTTTTAGGGGGCGCAGATTTCGAAAACGATGACTATTTTGGATTCCAAGATGGCGGCCATGCACTATGTCATTAAAGTCGTCATGGCTGTCGTTGTATAGGTTTTAGGGAGCGCAGATTTCGAAAATAATAACTATTTTGGAATCGAAGATGGCGGCCATGCACTATGTTAAAAGTCGACATGGATGTCGTTTTGTTGGTCATGGTCATCATTTTCGAAATCTGCTCTTCCTAACACCTACAAATCAACATCTATGACGGCTTATATGACAAAGTGCACGGCAGACATCTTGGAATCCAGAATGGTCATCATTTTCGAATTCTGCACTCCCTAAAACCTATAAAACGATATCCATGACGACTTTTATGACAAAGTGCACGGCACACATCTTGGATTCCAAACTGGTCATCATTTTCGAAATCGGCACTTCCTAAAACCTATAAAACGATATTCATGACGACTTTTATGACAAAATACGTAGCGGCCATCTTGGATTATAAAATGATCATCGTTTTCGAATTCTGCACTCCCTAAAACCTATAAATCGACATCCGTGACGACGCAAGTTATCTTTATTTTCAGATCTAACAAATTGCTACAGAATACAAAGGACAAAAAAAGAAGCGAGGAGGTAATGAAACAAGCAAAAATACAGATGATTCCTCGACGCAATTGGATGCTTCTTAAATTGTGTCCAGATTTTTTTGTCATAAAAGTTTTTATTTTTCACGTATTACTCTCACAAGTTCCGTGACATTTCGACCTTGTAATTTTTTAAGTAAATGTTTTTGTTTATCTGTGAGGATCTCACTATAGTTCGTTTTTTTTAGCATTAGAAAGAACTTGCAAGAAGGTAAACGATCTTGACATGTCTTTTAATTGAAAAACGCTTTTTAAAAATCAATAACTATTACTTATGAAAGCAGACGAATATAAATGATCGTACTAGATTCATAATTGTTACATATTTGCCGTAACTTATTTTTAAAATTTGTTTTTCAATTAAAAGACACGTCAAGATTGTTTACCTAATTTCTAATGCTAAAAAAACGAAGTATAGAATAATATAATCAAGGTATGTTTATATTTGATAATTGAAATAGTAACGAAAAAAAAATTATATTTGTGTCTTATATTCCTGCCGAAGACTTTTATTTTTCCTTTTCCTTCTACACAAGTTTGGTCAAGTAATAAGAATTTAGGGCTCTCAATTTTATTTTGACTTCTACAACAGTAAAGCTACGAGGCCATGTTTGGTATCGTTTTCGTATAAATTCGCAGTACCAAATTTAGTTATGGTATCACATTGACACCATTCCAAAGTAAAAACATATAAACTTACTTTCTTTTAAACTCCTCTTCACGCTTAAACTGCTGAACAGTTTTAATTTAAATTTAGTACACATATATTTTGAGTCCCGAGACAGGACATAATAAGTTATCTAAAATCATCCTTCAAAGGTGTGAAATGAGGTGTAGGGGGGAATTCAGAATTGACTTCTTGAAGTTAATACTGTTTAAGTTTAGGTTTGAAGTCATGTTTTTTTATCATTTTTAACTAAATCAAAGATGTAGACCATCCCAAATTTAATATAAATCGGCTCAGCGGTTATTGATTTCCCGTACAAATTTCCACGCCACTTTTCACACCTTCAAAAGATGATTTTGGTTATAAGATCTATCCTATGTCCTGTTCCGGGACGCAAACTATTTCTATACCAAATTTCAACGAAATCGGTTCAGCGGTTAAGCGTCAAGAGGAGTTTAAAAAAAACCGACCAAGTGCGAGTCGGACTTGCGTATTAAGGGTTCCGTACATTAAGTCCGACTCGCGCTTGACTGCACATTTCTAATAGGTTTTCCTGTCATCTATAGGTAAAGAACTATTTTGTGTATTCAGACAGACAGACATACAGACGCACGAGTGATCCTATAAGGATTCCGTTTTTTGCTTTTGAGGTACGGAACCCTAAAAAGTTTTTTTTAATTTTGTGGAATGGTTTCAATGTGACCTTAAATGGATTCAGCAACCCAGATTTATACGAAAACGATACCATACACGGCCTAGCACCTTCACTGATGTAGATATATCAAGATAAAATTGAGAGCCCTAAATAAACGTTCAAGAGCGGATATCTCAAAAACTATTCAACATATCGAAAAAAATGACTGAATAAACTTGTAACAAATTAAATTAACTTTCATTTTGTATAAGTGGCCATGTCGCTAAGATGCATAGTTTCCGAGATATAATCGAAAAACCGGAAAATGGGACATTCAAAGCCCCCTCTCTTCCCCCCGCTCAAGGGCTACGGCCGGGAACTTTTGATTTGTTCACCTCCTAACTTGTCCACACCAAGTTACAGAGTCAAAAATTGTGTTCCGAGCATTTCCGTCTACAACTTTTTTGAGCATTCGTTGGCTGACCTAAGTAGCTTATTGCATTTCTTTAAAAACTTTTATGTAAAAGGTTGACGGGTGTTGGGTGTTTATATGGTTTTGGTCGATTATTATCATTTGCATCGCCCATGATGACTTACTAGAATTACTTACGAGCACACGAGACACTAATAGTAGTTTGACAAACCTTGGTTTTCAAGAGGTATTTTATATTGACATTTGCTGTCATAAATTTGCTGTCAGATTTAGTCGCAAACCGCACGCAAAGTGCACACAAATGTGTCGACACCTTGTTACGGAAAAGTGTACACACGGCGACGACACTTTGTTTCGAAACAATTCTAGACACATTGTGTGGACTCTGTTACGACACATCTGACATTTAGTTACCACTTTGATGATTCTGCGACTGGAATGGTTATATGGGTAATGGGACGACCCAAGACGATACCCTAGCCTAGCCTAGACAGGCTAGCACCTGCTGAGTCGGGACGATTTCGTGACTATGTTATTGTGTAGGTACTTGTAGTTTTATTTTTTGTCACGAATAAACGCTCTCTATTCTTTATTCTAAGTCAGGGCTCTCCAAACCCCGGCCCGCGGGCCAAATCCGGCCCGCGAAGCGTTCTAATCCGGCCCGCCGACAACGGTCCAATGCGGCCCGCGGGAGCTAGGCTCCAGGTGTTCAGCCCTAACAGCAGCAACCAGATACACCCCACCCCCCTTGGGCGCCGACGGTGGCCCGCGCGAAAATTCTGAGGACCAATATGGCCCTCAGGAAAAAAAGACCCCTGTTCTAAGTTATCATTATCAATGTTGCTTTTTATTTTAATTTATAATTGTATTTTCAGGCATTAAGTATGTTCTAAAATCTCATTAAATTGATTGAGCTCTTAAATGAAGCGAGGTGACCGTACGCGTACAGTCCGCTAACATCGCTACCAGATCAACAGAGATGATTTGACCACTCGTCAGCCAAATTAGGTAAAGCCTTAGGTTTAAGTAGATTTTAACCTGGCCTCGAATGTTTATCGTCACCAGGGCATCACAAAGAACGAGTGACGTGGAAAGATGGGGGCGTATCTATTCCAGTCTAAAGACGGATAAAACAATGTTCACAGTTGTCAAGACGTAGTTAAGACGTAGAAATTTATTGTTTCCCATGTGTGAAACTTATTTTTATATTACTTCTCTGCCTAATAGAGAGTGAAGTAATTTCATTCAATTTTAAGCTGTAAACTTCTAGTATGTAGCAGTATAATGGCGTGATAAACGAAAAGTACTTGGATCATTCTGGCTCTCAATGATAGATTTTAAGTGCCAATGTGTAACACAGTAACACAGTCACACGTTTTGCGTAGTAACGCAGTTATGTGAATGTGTGGGTGAGATTGGACTTAAAATACTACTTGCAGAGCCAGAAAGTCTGCCCCAAAACGTAATTTTAGCAACAATTGAAAGAATCCGACAAATCTTTCAAGTGATTAGTTTAAATAAAAATAAATCCAACGTAAATGGATGACATAAGAGTCATCAGCGCGCGAGTCAATGACTTTGGGCTGAAAAATAGTAAACTATTTGGCTCCAGGCCAAGATACGGAGCGTCTAGTTGACAGACTTCAAAGACGCAAAAACAATGAAGCTTGGAGTCAAGCGAGCTGTTTTTCGTAGATCTTCGCTCTAGAATATCCATATTTTTCTACTAATCTAATCAACAATAGGTACTATATCAAAGTGATAATCGATAGGAAATTTGACAATTTCTAGGAGACAGATATTATTTCAAATAGGTACGTTCTCGAAGTATTTCTTAGGTATTACAATGATACTAATGTAACCTACCTACACATCTATGTACTAGAATAAGTAGATTCACGGAAGCTGGTGCGAGTGATAGCTGATAGTATATGAGGATTTTGTTTTACAGTTCAGCACAAACCTCGCGCCATATCTATGTAAGTTCATCATTACCGTTTGACGCATATTTTTCGAAGTCTATCCTCAACCGAGATCCCAAAAGCGTTTCCAAGGGCTATAATAGAATTTTACAGAGAATGTAAACTCTTTGTATCAATAGACTTTACTATTAAAAAATAGTCAAGCCATTTGAATGGGCTCAAATAAATAGGCTTGTTTTGCTGAAGCGAATCATGTGAACGCGGCGGCCTCCGTGGCCGCTAACAGCGCTAATCAGTAGGTATGGACCAAGGTCGGCCATTGCAAACGTGGTGACACGGATTGCGCGCAGGTGTATGCGCAAACGTTTTGCAGTGCTGCTATTTAAATTACGATGCGCTACGGTATTTTCTAAAATGCGTGTTGAAGATTAGTTAAAGTACAGTCAGCCAAGAAAGTGGTCTACCACTTTTCGACTCTATCATCTGATTGCGCGGGATCAGGCGCGAAAATCAAATTTTACGATAATCCTTCGCGCCTACATTTTTTAAATTTGCCGCCTTTTTCCACTGACAAGATTTGCTTGACCAAGTATGAAGACTACGATTCATTTATGAAGACTACCTACGATTCAGTTTTCAAATACTGCTCTGAGATTTGAGAGCTTTATACAGATGGCGTAAGCATAGGTTTTCTCTGTGAATTCTACCAATAGTCAAATCATTGTTTTATTTGGAATTTTAGGGCAAAGACGCAACTTTCATTGAAACCGGGAAAACCAATGCTGGCGCTATCTATAAAAACCTTCGACAGTTGTTTTCCCCACTGTAAATAAATCTTGAAAAACAATAAAGAATACTTTAGCTTTTCTGACGTTTGACCAGGACGAGTACCTATCTTAGTAGTAAACCCATAACTTATATAAATACTTTTGACCCCGGAAGCGCAGCATTCACTCCGCGATTCGAACCCGTGACCCCGCGGTTATCGCCCCCCGAATCCAGAGGGCTCCGCTTTTATGGGTGCTTTCCTGTCGGTGCCTAGACCCCATCTACATTCTAGCCGATTATTTCCGGATTGGTTGCATTCCTCATCTACAAAATAACAATGCCTTTGCATGATCATATCATTAAGGTTACACTTTAAGCATAAGGCTGGCGTTCCACGGAGGCGGAGAATTAACCAATAAATAGCAATGGTTGTAATCCAGAGAAGCGGAGATGCGAGGTTTTCTCTTATCTCCGCCTTAGTGGAAAGATAGCCTTATACCTAAGCTGTATGCGGGGCAACTACGAAATTTCCGAACCACTGAATCAATCATCATTCCAAAATCACCCAAAAATTCATGATATCCCAAACCACTGTCTGCCTGTCAGTGTGTGTATCTGTTAATCTCTTCTCTTCACGCTTAAACCACTGGACCTTAGAGGATATAACCAACGGAGACGCCATGTCTAAAATTTTCGGTACAAAATAGTCTGCCGTTTTTTGCGGGGGAGGGGCACATCAAATGTATAGGTACGTCATGTCGGATAAACGTCAGTCCATACATATGGTTGACATGTGGTTGACCATTGGCCGCCTATTTTCGACAGAGGGGAACGCCTGTTAATGGCGGCTCCATTGTTAATTACTCCGAGCACTGGACAGATTTAGATGAAATTTGATATGCAGATACCTAATTTGAGTCTCGCGAAAGGACAATCTTTATCAAGGAATATCTCAAGGTGGCGATAATGAGATGGAGTTTACTATGAAAGTATACTAATTCTACGCAGACACAATCCCGGGCACTGCCTTCTAAGGATATTTACAAAGTTTAACCCATAAAATTGCGACATTACGGTGTGCCGATCGATCCCCGTGAGATCGGACACGTGCCGCGGTATTTCCATCCTTGAAATGGCACAATTCTAGTTATTTATGTAGACCAAAACACGTGCTCATTGTTTACTTAATAATGTCATTGAGAGCGCATGCAAGTTTCCCGTATTTGAATGGCTTGGTCACACACTCACGCTTCATTTAAAATAAATTTGACTATAAACAGGCGCCTATAACGTATATTGTATAGTATGTGGTGTAGGTACTACACATAAGTATAGTTACTAGACTGATAGACTGTTAGAACAAATACAATTATTATTGAAAATATTTTAATTTGTGTTATTCTTATTTCAAATAGAAACAACTATAATAATTATTATTATAAGGGTGCCGTAAGCACTTAGGAAATTACATTATACTTGGAAAAAATCGACGCATGCCGCCGTGACTCTGGGGCCGAGGGGCTTATTAGGCATCGGCCGCGATAGCAGAGGACGCTGGTTCGATTCGATTCCAGTCCTAGGCACTGGAGGCCTTGGTCCCTTTTTGTCTGTCTATGACATTTATTTCGATTTTTAAGTTAAGAGTCCTACCTATTAGCCAAACATCGGTTCTTGGGGGCAAATTGTATGACGGATAGGGATCCCGTCATACAATTTGCCCCCAAGAATCCGATGTTTGCCTATTACCTACTAAGCCTCTCCGCTGTCTGTTTGTCCTATCAGTGGGCTGTATCTCATCAAACACAATACCTATTAGGTGTGATATAGTCACCAATTATGTAGGTACATACTATAATTTTAGTATCTCGGATATAAAGACAAGGTTTCGGCTACCGAATTGGCTAGGAGGCCGTTATTGGTTCAAACAATAAGATTTAACAGAATTAAGGCCCGTTTTTGTCACTTGAACGCATGGCCGCCTAGACCGTCAAGGTTCGGTGACTTAACCATGGATCACTGGGGCCGAGTTTCGCTTAACTGGCACAGTTTGGCAGTTTTTGTGGAACCTATGAAGGTTACATGGTTATACAGGGTGTTTGGTACATCGTTTGCCAAATTAAAACGGCAGATAGGTTGAGTCATTTGCTATCTTCTCAGGCCTAGAAATTTTCAATTTGGCGCTCATTTTTCGTGAATATCAAATTTTTACTTGCGTAGTAGTAAAAAAACCATGGCCAATTTTGTTTTTCTAGGCATGACAAGATAGCGAATGACTCAATCTACCGTAATTCGGTAAATATTGGATTAGATAGGCATAAAGTCTGAAACTTACGGTCCTAATTGCGGAAAGCATCTATTTACAAATAAAGCAATATGTATAATGATTATCATTTTTTACTAGTTTATGCCTAGTTCCTGGTCTTAGTTACTAGTTTATGTTATTGTAAAGGTAAACGTATTTTAAATTGATACCAATATTAATAGCCGGGTCCACACAGAGCGAGCTTACGCGGGAGGCAATTAACTCGCGCGTACTTACTACTTATGCTCGCTCGCTCTGTGTGGACCCGGCTAATCAGGTAGTTAAAGCTAGGCTCCAATAAGTACGATTTGTGAAAAAGGTGTGATTATTCGATAGCAAATGTTATCAATTGTAAAGGGGAAATTCAAAGGACCGATGAGGAAAACGGCACCACTTTTCAGCCTGGCAACATCGGGTCTAAAGAAGCCTAAGAGCACTACTACAAGAATCATAAGCAGAGACATATTAGGTATAATGATCATAAGTCAATCTTTGGTCTAATAGACTAATAATTAATTATGCATACGACTCAGTTCTAGAGAGACCAGCCGGTCTACTCCGATTGTTCAAATAACAATGTTCACCATAGTAACGCTACGTCTTACGTAGGCGAACAACGCGCGAACGCGGCGCGGCGCGGCGCGGCGAAAGCGGCCGCCGCCGCGCCGCGCCGCGCCGCGCCGCGCCGCCTGACATTCGCGTGCAAATCGCGCCGCACCGCGTTCGCAACGAGATCGCTTACGTAGGACACTTCTATGGGCATCAAAGGATTGATTTCGCCGCGCCGCGCCGCGCCGCGTTCGCGCGTTGTTCGCCTACGTAAGACGTAGCGTAATAGTATATAACATTTTTCCTTGATAAATAAAAAAGCGTCTAAAATAAACTGACAGATAAGAGCTGGCGCCGAATCTGTATGAAAAAATTTACCGACAGATCAGCATGACATGCAATGCACGAGTTTCATGACACTTTGTAGAAAGACAGGAAACGTGGCGTAATGGAAAATTGCTACTATGTAGTGAGGTAGGTATACCAGAAGTTATTACAACACTGTCCGTTAATAATATCAAAACTTTTAACTACAAAATATACAAAGTAAACGAGATTGAGTGCCGTGCCGAGGGAACGTCAAACACACTACGGGAAAATAAATTACTTACTAATAAAAATTGTCAATCATCCTAGACATTTAATTAAAACTGTCAAAATTTCGTTGAAACAAAATGATTTAATTTTACATGTAAAATAAATGAATTAATTCGCAAAGCTTATTTACACAATATGATCATGTTCCAAAAGGATGCCTCACAAATTCGAAGTACGTTAAGTATCAATAAGTATACTTAATAAGAGTAGTTTTAATATTTGAAATAAACGGTTTGAAATCTAGTGGAACTACTACCTACACATTAAATAAACAAAAAGTACTCACTTTTTCTGTATGGAAATCTCGGTCCTCTAATAAATGGTGTGACCAATGCTGGGATAGTATGCAGAGACATAATATTCCAATTTCACACACAAACTGTTCCTCTTAAAATTCAATTTATCGCCGAATTTCCCTTTAGTTTTATTTTTGTTTGAAAGAAACGAGTATCTGCCACCGCGACCCCGAACGAATGAAAAAAATCGACGATCGTTCCTTATTCGAAAAATAATAAGAAAAAATAAACTGCCAGAGATAATAAACATGTAACAGTTTTTTAAAGAAAAACTTTTTAGTCGATTTCGTAAAACAGTTTTGGGTTTTTTTTATTTGGTAGGGTTGTACAAAAGTTTTTTTTTATTAACAGCTGATATATAGATGGTCAAGCAAATCTTGTCAGTAGAAAAAGGCGCGAAATTCAAATTTTCTATGAGACGATATCCCTTCGCGCCTACATTTTTCAAATTTGCCGCCGTTTTCTACTGACAAGATCAGCTTGACCAAGTTATAAATATACTTTTTAATTTTGAGTAATCAAAAATGTTTTGAAATTGCCTTTAATTTGTTTGTTAAATTGTAAGAAGGCAAGGGATGATAAATTGATATCTTATAGTCTGCCAAGCCATTTCTGTCAGTAGAATAAAGCGGCAAATTAAAAAAAAATGTAGGCGCATAGGGTTATCGTCCCATAGAAAATTAGAATATCGCGTCATTTTGTACTGAAAAAGATGTTTGACAGACTATATTAGACTTTTTTCAGGTGAAATAAGTGAATCCGCTATCTCGTTTTGTTTGATAGCTGTGTCTCTTTCAGCTAGGCAGAAGTAGGTATGTTATTCTGCAAGTATTTCTTTACATTTTAATACAAACAATATAAATCGACCTAGCTGTTTAAGACTTAACCCCCTTATTCATATACGCGCTATAAACCTCAATTAGCTAATAATCGTGCGTCTTTATCTGTCATTTTGACTTCAGTATTTGTAAGAAAGGGATAAAACATAATTTAACTAAATCGGGCCCGTAAAGTTTTATGAATAAGGGGGTTAGAGTCAGACCAAGAATAGTCTGCAGCGGATTTGATAGCCCACGCAGGGCAAGTGTTATTTTAAACGTCAAACTTCAATGAAATTGTGACGTATCTTGCACTGCGTGGGCTATCAAATCCGCTGCAGACTTTTTTTGGTCCAACTCTAGGTAATTTTTGTTATTATTTTTCGTGATTTTTTTTTCTAAATTGATACGAATCTGTCATTCATTAAGTTGATCAAAGTAATCTATGATAAAATAGCTAAGGATGCAAAACTCGTTTTCAGATATTTGTGAGCGCCGAGGCCGCTCAGATATATCTGACATCAAACGGCGCCAGCGCCATGCAAGCAGGCCAATGCCGCAGCGATGCGCCAAAAGTGACGCAATGTAGGTTACTGAGGCAATGTTTACCTACAGAGCTTGTGTAGACAATACTTTATGCAGTGAATTTAAAAAGTTGTGGAATCTAGGTAAGTATATAATCTATACCGGGTGTGGCTTGTAACACGAGCAAGTAATTAAAACTTTTTTTTTTTTTTTTTTAAATTATGAATGGGCTTACTCATGGCCACAGACTAGCCGAGGCGTAGACGTGGCCTACGATGGAGCGAGCTCGCCCAGAAGGTGCAGAAGGTGAAGGTGGTGCCTGGTGTGAAACATAGATTGTACTCCTTAAACGGTGACACTCTTGTTCAATAACTTTTAAAAATTGTGAAGTATTTAGAGTCCCTATTTTTCATACCAAATAAATATTATCTTCAATGGACGCCATCGCCACGCCATGTGATTGACGTTGCTTGTCACGCCTTTTTTAAACATAACAAAATTCGCAATACATTGCGTCTTACAGTAAACTTTAAAGTGTATTAAAAATCAAACCACAAGTTATTTTTAAAAGTTGCTGAACAAATGTTGGTCAGTATGAGGAGTAGGTATAGGTACAGCCTAAAGTTAAATTTTTTGCTCTTATTCCAGGCCATACCCGGTATGTAAGACATGTAAAGGCTCGTCCAGACGGGATGATAAATTAATAATGTAATCAGATACAAATTGGCGTCAATATCATCTAGCGTCCACACGTAGGTAGAGTTACACCAAGAAAAGTCTGCAGCGATTTTGATAGCCCACGAAGTGCAAGTGTTACTTATACGTCATATTTTCATAGAAGTTTGACGTTTAAAATGACACTTGCACTTGTATATTTATTTATATACAAGGTATATTTCGGGGATCTCGGAAACGGCTCTAATGATTTCGATGAAATTTGCTATATGGGGGTTTTCGGAGCGAAAATTCAATCTAGCTAGGTCTTACTTATTTCTGGGAAAACGCACATTTTTGAGTTTTTATATGTTTCCGAGCATATTTCGGTCTCCCAGATATTAAGTACCTAATAAAGTCATAAAGCGTAGTAGGTGATATTTGTAAAATTATGGTTATTGAGGTCACAGTTGTGGCCATTGGGTCCAAATGGGGTCCAACGAGCGGTTTCCTGTCATAGCTGACCTAGAGTTATGAGTAGGGGCTATTGGTAGTGGACTTTGGGCCTATACAGATACAAAACCTGCTTACCTACATACCTGCCTATACCGGGTGTGGCCTGTAACATGAGCAAATAATTAAAACAGATTAATTCAAACTAAAATATTACTTTGTTAATCCGCGAAAAGATAACGTGCTAGTCAATCAGTGCTAACCCGTTATAATTACTTGCGTATTTTTACATGCAATTAATATTCCCACCCTCCCACCGCAAAAATAAATAGGTACGCAAATAAACACAAACATAGACAAAAACATAGATTGTACTCCTCAAACGGTGACACTTTTGTTCAACAACTTTTAAAAACTATGAAGTATTTAGACTCCCTATTTTTCATACAAAATAAATGTTATCTTCAATGGACGCCATCGCTACGCCATATCATTGTGATTGACGTTGCTTGTCAAGCCTTAAACATAACAAAATTCGCAATACATTGCGACTTTGAATAAAGTGTATTAAAAATCAAAGTACAAGTTATTTTCAAAAGTCGCTGAACAAATGTTGATCAGTATGAAGAGTACAGCCTGCAGTTAAATTTTTTGCTCATATTACAGGCCACACCCGGTATAAGATCAGGGGTGCGAAACTCCTCCCTTCGGGCAAACTCGGCTCCGTTCGGTTCAGCATTGCTCCGAGCAATTTTTAGGGTTGATACAACTTGAGGTCCCTTTGAGTGCACGACCACAGATAAGATAATGGCTTGAATGTTGACACGAAAAGGACAGCATGATTCGACCCTGAACCGCCTGTCAAACTTCGGTTTTGTAGTAAGTTTCCTTTCTTCTACCTATGTAGAGCAATTAGACTGTAACATATACTTTTAAGCGAACTGTACCTACTCTATTTGCAAATTTATTTCAGTGTGGCAAATGCATTTGGCGCGTAATTTATTTACACAAACGGGTCTACCGCGATATAATTTCATTGTTTTTACCTTAAATTCCGACGTTTCAGCTGAGTTGCACCAGCTGTGGTCACGGAAAGACCCAGCTGAAACGTCGGAATTTAAGGTAAAAACAATGAAATTATATCGCGGTAGACCCGTTTGTGTGATTTAATATGTGAAGGGTGTAGGTTAGTACACCCACTAAACGCGAGTCTAAAGTGTTACATTTGGTGCGTCGTTTCATTCACCCCCATAGATGCTGACTGTATGTTTATTTAATCTTTATTGCACAAAAGAAAATCCTAATAATACAAAAGGCGGACTTAATGCCATAAGGCATTCTCTACCAGTCGACCTTAAGTCTATCATACCTATTGCACATTGGGTCTTACGAAGAAAATGCATAGGAAAATCTCCATTTTATATTCCTTTCTACTTCACTCAATTACTTAGATCAAGTATGTTTATGGTTTTCATCCCCAAGACACCGCCCCCCCCCCCATTAACCAAATCTCTGTAAACCTTCAATTTAAATAATTGAAAAAAGGCTTAGGTACGCCATTATCTTAAAGGGGGGAACGACGTTTTGTTCAAGTTTATTCAATGCTTTTTTTAAATCATTTATGTATTTTATTTTACTTTATTAGGTACACTAAATAGACATTGTACCGTAAAATGGGGTGAGTAGGGTCAAAACTTCAAACCTCGATAACATTTTATGTTTACATATGAAAACTGAATGGTGTATAATAGTGTAATATAATAAGTGTTCCGGACGTTTGTATTTTATTTTGGGTAGTTCCATTTCATAACTTTGACGATAAAGAGGAAAACCCACCTCACCCCGTAGTGTCTCGTATTTGGGGTGAGAGGGGTTTTCATACAAAGGTGATCTTGGAAGATTATTGGATCGATTTTTTTATTATGCGTATTACGTATAGCTCCATTTTAAATTGGAATACATTATTTTTGTAGCAGTAGCCTTAAAATCCCTTCTCACCCCCCTCTCAAACCTTCTCTCCCCATTCATAACCCACCTCTCCCCGCGAAACCTACTCACCCCGTTTTACGGTACTGTGCTTGTAGCGACACTATCGTAGGCCAAATAGAATCTTGTCAGGGTTCACGTGTCCTAACTTTATGTTAGTTTTTAGGGTTCCGTACCCAAAGGGTAAAACGGGACCCTATTACTAAGACTTCGCTGTCCGTCCGTCCGTCCGTCCGTCTGTCACCAGGCTATATCTCACGAACCGTGATAGCTAGACAGTTGAAATTTTCACAGATGATGTATTTCTGTTGCCGCTATAACAACAAATACTAAAAACAGAATAAAATAAAGATTTAAATGGGGCTCCCATACAACAAACGTGATTTTTGACCAAAGTTAAGCAACGTCGGGAGGGGTCAGTACTTGGATGGGTGACCGTTTTTTTTTGCTTTTTTTTGTTTTTTTTTTTTTGCATTATGGTACGGAACCCTTCGTGCGCGAGTCCGACTCGCACTTGTCCGGTTTTTCATAGGAACGGCACCGTATGTAGGTCAGCAAGATCAATACATCGACGCCCGGGGAACGAGCCCTTTCAAGAGAGGACTGAGTTCAAAGGGTAACGCGCAGGTGACACCCAGAGAATAATATTAACCTTTTAACCGCCGTAGACTGATATAAAAGACATACAAAATCGGCTCATTTCGCCGCGGTCTGATAAATAAGACAAAACTTCTTGTAACTTCGCTATACGACCCTCGATGAAAAATTCTATGACGGTTAAAAGGTTAACCTATACAAAAACAAATATGTTTATCCTGCCTAAGTTGTTTAAATTTTTTTAAAAGAAAATCTGTTTTAAAATTATTTTGATGTTAGGAGCTAATTCCTACTTCTCTACTAATATTGTAAGTGCGAACTCTGTCCGTCTGACTGTATGTTGCCTCTTCGCGCTTAAACCGCTGAACCGATTTAGATAAAGTCTGATTTTGGCCTGGGAAAGGACTTATGATAGGTTTTATTGGGTTCCGTACAAAGGGTGAAAACGGGACCCTATTAAGTACGAAGCCTCCACTGTCCGCCTGTCTGTCACCAGGCTGTATCTCATAAACCGTGATAGCTAGACAGTTGAAATTTTCACAGATTGTGTATTTCTGTTGCCACTATAACAACAAATAATAAATAGTACGGAACCCTCGGTGGGCGAGTCCAACTCGCACTTGTCAAGTGACAAATTGTGAGAATTGTACCACAGAAAAAATCTGTATCTGTGTACCCAAAGGTTGTCTGGAAGAGATCGCTTTTTAGCGATAAGACCGCCTGTTGTTTACCTCTGCTTGTATTTCTGTTTTCTTTTGTATTGTCTTCTTTTATTGGGGTGTGCAATAAAGAGTATTTGTATTGTATTTGTATTGTATTGTATTATCTGTTGCTTCATCGAAGCGACATTTTCATGGCGTCAGTTTTCATACGTAAAAAGTTAACTTACTGCGAAGTCTTATAAACTAAAGTTTTCTTCTCGTATTTTTACGTCACTGTAATCTATATTTAGGTACTAAAGAATTATAAAAATACACTGTTTCAAAATTATAAATTTAACGAAACAATGCTACTTAAACATTTTATTGTTAAAACTTTTCTTGCTACTTCGGGAAACCTTTTTGGAATTTTTGTGGTAAAATGGTTTATAATTTTGAAATGTTTTGTTCTTGTGATTACAACAGTGATAATTCGATGTCTATTGTTAAACAGAAGCGCTGGTGGCCTAGCGGTAAGAGCGTGTGACTTTCAATCCGGAGGTCGCGGGTTCAAACCCCGGCTCGTTCCAATGAGTTTTTCGGAACTTATGTACGAAATATCATTTGATATTTGCCAGTCGCTTTTCTGTGAAGGAAAATATCTTGAGGAAACCGGACGAATCCCAATAAGGCCTAGTTTCCCCTCTGGTTTGGACGGTCATGGCACTTGGCAGTCGCTTTCGTAAAAACTAGTGCCTACGTCAAATCATGGGATTAGTTGTCAAGCGGACCCCAGGCTCCCATGAGCCGTTGCAAAATGCCGAGATAACGCGAGGAAGAAAAGAAAAAAGATAGTCTAAGTTTTTACCAGTGTAATATCAAATATATAGTCGTAATATGAATTAGGTACTTAGTGTATCTACCACTGAAAATCCGCAACATGGCGAACGCCAAATTGAATTTTGTCAGGCTTTCATTAATAATGCTTTAGAATGCTAATCGTGACGTATGTAGGTATTCTCCGTATTCTTCTAAGTCATTCCCTCACTGCTGAGGATCGTGACTCCGCTTGCAAATTTTTCCTATGGCAGCTCTCCATTTCTCCCTGTCGGTTGCTTTGTGGAAAGCGTTGCTTAGTGTGATGCCCATCTGGGCGGATATTTGATCACACAATCTCGTTGGACGTGGTCCTCTAAGGCCGTCTGCCGTCCACCTTTCCCATCACCACAAGTCTCCAAGTTGTCAGGGTCTCTTCGAGCTATGTGACCGAAGCACAGAATAAATAATAGTACTAGGTACCTACAGAAGACTCGCTCTCTAACAAAACGCGTCTGTTACGATCAGCACAGCTATGGCTGCTAGGTGGCGACAGCGCCACGCGCGGCTTATGGCAAACCCCAAAATTGGGGCGGATCGGATGTACTTTTAGCTACCTGTAGCAAAGCGACGTAATCGCGGAGTGAGCCACGCCTGACCGAAGTATCTCAGATCAGTACTCGTATGTAGGTACAATGTAGTGTTCATGACTAAGATGCGTCCCCTATGCAAGTAATCCATTTTGTAATGCTCCTATTCTTAGATAAGCCTGTTTGTACACGCCTAACCTTGTTACTGCATGCACTCGCCAGATACATCTGAGCGGCAAAGGTGTTCAAAAATATCTGAACGTGCACTAACACCTTAAGTAGGTACCTAATAGCTACGGAAATAGGTTTGCAATTTATAGAGCAACGAAATCCCTCTAGTTAGTGTGGCATACTATCATTATTAATTAATTCGGGCGCCTGGCAGCTGTTCAGCGGTGATTAAAATAAATATACTTAAGTGGGGCTCCCATACAACAAAGGTTATATTTACACCGTTTTTTGCGTAATGGTACAAAAACCTTCATGCGCGAGTCGACTCGCACTTAACCGGTTTTTTTTATTATTATTTTGATGAAAATTTCGCGATAAGTCTTATTAGGAACCCTTTACGGATACACTTCGGTTATTGAGATTCTTTCTGTCCAATTGCCCTTATGGAGAGGGCTATGCTCGGAGTTTCTCTGCGTGATCGAATCAGAAATGAGGAGATCCGTAGACGAACTAAAGTCACCGACATAGCTCACCGGATTAGCAAGCTGAAGTGGCAATGGGCAGGCCACATTACGCGCAGAGAAGATGGCCGATGGGGTCGAAAAGTGCTCGAGTGGAGACCACGGACTAGCAAACGCAGCGTAGGACGTCCACCCACAAGATGGACGGACGACCTTGTTAAAGCCGCCGGAAGACGCTGGATGCGGGTGGCTTCCAACCGGTACGAATGGAGGTCCAAGGGGGAGGCCTATGTTCAGCAGTGGACGTCTTATGGCTGAGATGATGATGATGATGAATTGCCCTTACCTGTTCAAGTGAAAGATCTACGGCAAGTTAGGTCTGTTATAGTATTTAGACACGCTATTTTACCTAGGAACCAGGCTAGAACCTAACGCGACACTGTAACGGGCATTTTCAATGATACTTCTGCGTCAGTTATTCAAAATTACAACTTGTTATTGTCCGCGATTTTGTAGTTAAACTGTCCTATCATCATGGGCACCTTTACGCCGGGGGTAGCGCGGGGAGGCCTCTTTGAGTAGTTTTTATATTTCTTATTTTATTTTAGATGTATTTAGGGTTTTAGTTTTAATTTAGTATTATTTATAGATGTATATAGTTCATAAGTTATTTATTTGTTTGTCTACGGTCTTTTTCCTATGAAATAAATTTTGCTTGCTTTTCGGTGAAGGAAAACATCGTTTAAAATAAACCGTAACATCGGCGAAGGGAAAGTGGCTTTCCGTCCGATTGAGCATTTGATCGGTTTCCTTTTCGAGTTTTGTTTGGATAACTTTTATTTTTAGGCGCAACTTGGTTGCTTGGTTGGTTAACACGTCCCTAGTAAATAATTAAATATAACCCTTCATATAAATACGTAATAAATATAAGAGAGCCTTGGTAGAGAGTCCCATTTTGTACCATTTGGAGTTGAAACTCTAGGTCCATGGGGGTCCCAGCCCACATAAGTTGTTCGCAGAAATCGCAAAGCGTCTGGTTGACGTAACCGGTGACCGAAGAGCTGGCGGCTACCTCGCACAACGTTTCAGCATTGAGATACAGCAAGGAAATGTCGCCAGCATCCTTGGTACAATGCTTAAAGGGCCTATTTTAGAATTAAGCTAGTTATTAATTTCTTATCACCAATCCACTGTATATGTATATGTTGTTTGCTGGGCTGGGAGGAGCTTGCTGGAAGAAGGTCATCTTGGCGTTCTACCATCCATAACGGTGTCAAAATGTTTGAGGATAACCGTCTCAAAAGCTTAGACACCAAACGCCAATTACGGAAAGAGAGACCTAAGCCCTCCTACGTGTACACGCTCAACGAAGCTGGCCAACTGTATTGTCACACGTGCAATAGAGTGTTTAAGACCAAGTTCGGCCTGGCCAGTCACATAAGGGCTCACGCTAGACAGCGTCCATGATGTTTATCTGGGGTCGCCGTCATCGAAAACGATGAGGAGGACTATATATATGTTGTTTGTAAATATCCTTCAGATTTAGTAGACTGAGCGTCAGCGAAGGTCTCCGTTTCATCTTGGGAAAAAATGCTTTCGTTATGTCCGGATGCTCTCTTCTGCCCTTCGCATTTCTCAACCGAATTTGAAAAATGTCTGAAGCAGGTTTGATAATTTTTAGGGTTCCGTACCCAAAGGGTAAAACGGGACCCTATTACTAAGACTTCGCTGTCCGTCCGTCCGTCCCTCTGTCTGTCACCAGGCTGTATCTCACGAACCGTGATAGCTAGACAGTTGAAATTTTCACAGATGATGTATTTCTGTTGCCGCTATAACAACAAATACATACTAAAACAGAATAAAATAAAGATTTAAGTGGGGCTCCCATACAGCAAACGTGATTTTTGATCAAAGTTAAGCAACGTCGGGCGTGGTCAGTACTTGGATGGGTGACCGTTTTCTTTTTGCATTTTTTTTTAGTTTTTTTTTTGCTTTATGGTACGGAACCCTTCGTGCGCGAGTCCGACTCGCACTTGCCCGGATTTTAATAGTTTCAGTTTTTAAAAAGTTCAAGCGCGGTGGCGGAATGAATATGAAAAGTTGATCTTATTTGTAGAGCCATAAGACGCATAGTATCTCATACGCTAGTATTCAGATCTATCTGGCAGATGCGTCTGCGTCTATATTGACAGACCTGCCAGACAGGTCAGGTAGACGAATCTGTTCCAGTGTTGCCAACTCAGATTTTGAAAATATGCTAGACTAATGTCTAGATTATGCCAAAATAATGCTGAAGTTTTTTGAAATACCTATGCTAAAAAAATGCTACAATATCACTTGAAATTAGACACTTAAACACGTACATCTTTCAAAATTGCCGCCTTTTTCTACTGACAAGATCTGCTTGCCCAACTTTATATAGTTCGTCGACGTCCATCCGTCATAGGATTAAAAATCATATGAAAATATGAACCAGATAAGGCGATGGCGCATATTATTGCTGCCAAGCAGTGTTGGCAAAAAATCAATTCGAATTGACGATTGACGATTGAGGATTGACCGATCAATCCGAATTGACGATTGACGATTGACGAAACTAATTCTAAATCTACTGATTGAGGATTGACGATTACTAATCGTTAATTCGAATTGATCGGTCAATCCTCAATCCTCAATCGTCAATTCGGATTGACGATTAGGTACTTTGTATGTACTTACCTAATGTCCTTTTTATTTAGGCCATTTTTCGAAACTAGCCAAATACGTTCAAAAGCGGTGTCTGAGTTTACCAAAGCTTCCGAAACATGTTTTCGACGGCAATATGAAGGATGTCCTTTTTGGAACATTTTCGGGACTTTCCTTGAAATTAACCAATAGCGTTCAAAATCGATATCTGAGGTGCCCAAAGGTTTCGAAACTTGTTTCCGAGGGAAATATTGAGAGATGCGCTTTTTTGGGATATTTCTAGAAATTACCCGATTGCGTTCAAAATCGATATCTGAGGTAACCAGAGGTTTCTAAACATCTTTTCAACTGCAATATTGAAAGGTGTCCTGTTTTGGGACATTTTAGTGACATTCTTTGAAAGTGACTGCTCGCATTCAAAATCGATATCTGAGGTGCAAAACATGGTTTCAACGGCAATATTTAGATTCTACACTTTAGCCGCGTACTTACTTTACTACCTGCATTACGCCACCCTGCTGATAACAAGATGCGTTCTAAAAACGTACGAGTGCGAAAGAGATAGCATTATTCTAATCCTTTTATTGTTCTAGTGGTGTCCAGTTTGAGTCCAGTAGAGATAAGATATTCGGTCTTCAACCCTTGTTGTTTGTTGGTGTGTGACTGTGTGTGTTTGTTTTAAATTGGACTGTGGATTTTCTTTTGGCGTTGGCTTGTTATACGGACTTTTGGATTTACTTCTGGACTGTTTCATACGATTAACTTGGCGTGACTTTGAGGATTGGATATCGCAGTTGTTCTTACGGTAAGTAACATTTACCAACTATTATTTGTCGTAAAGGTTAACATTGAATATCTATAGGTTTTTTTTTTATTCTAGAACAATGTTATGTGGGTTTAAAAATTTCACTTTCGTGTGCAAGATTAATGGATAAAAAATAATTATGAGAATACATCTGTAAGATAACTTCTATACGGTATTATAATTATTAAATTAAATTAAAATTTCTTTATTAAAGACAACATAAGGTCCATACATTTGTTAGTTATCGCTTATAATTTATGTTAGTAACAACCGTAACCTAATAAAATATTTAATAATTTATAAACAAAAGTGACTTTGTCCGCTGACCCATTGCCCATAACAGAGGACAATCTAGCTTATTAGCTATCATGTTTAGAATGCTGTTGGTACTCCCGCGCACTCTGTCTAGCAGTGTGGCCGTTTTCTTGCGCCACACGGCATCGAAGCCGTCTGTGCGCGCCTCGGCGAACATGGACGATGCGCTGCAGAAACGCGGCAGTCTCAACAGCATCCTAAACGCATTATTGTATTGAATGCGCAAGGCATTGTAAGCTCGCTGAGTATATCTAACCCACAAACTTGACGTGTACAATGATGTACAATAAGCCTTAAATAGAGTGATTTTGACTCCATCTGTACACCGAGCAAATCTGCGGGCTAGCATGTTCGCTCTAACTGACAATGCCCTGCGCTCCCTCTCCATATCTAAATCATCCTTTAAGTCTTCGGTCAGCAAATGTCCCAGATATTTGAACTGTGTCACTCTATCGAGTGGAACACTATTAAGCATGATAGGTGGTATAAAGAAAGGACATTTACTTTCCGCCTTAAAGATCATAATCCTGGTTTTACTTACATTGTAAGTCAAACCATGCGCTGTCGCGTACGCCTCACACACCTTGATTAGCTGACGCAATGCATTATGTCTAAATCAATAAAAAAATATCATATTTCGGGCTCCCTTCGATTTCATTTGATGCTTGTTATGTTTTTATGACAGATTGTTATTGTGAGATAAATGAATAAATAATATCCATAATAACAAGTAAAATTCAATATATAATAAAGCCTTGCCAGTATTACAGTGAATACCGGGGGATATCCCGATACTTACTGTAATACTCGCAAGGCATTCAATAAAAATAAATCATTCTTTTGGGCAACCTTCGGGCACCTCAGATATAAATTTTGAACGCAATCGGTTGGTTTCAAGAAATATCCCAAAACAGGGCATCTCGGAATATTACCGTCGGAAACATGATTCGGAACCTTAGCGTAGGTAAAAAGTCATTTCTCAGTATTGCCGTCAGAAACATGTTTCGAAACCTTTGGGCACCTCAGATATCGATTTTGAACGCAATCGGTTAATTTTAAGAAATGTCCCATAAATGTCCAAAAAAAAAAGGAAACTACGTCTGTATTGCCGTCGGAAACATGTTACCTACCATGTGAACCTTTCTCAATCTCAGATATCGTTTTAAAGTGCCAACGAATAATTTAAAAAAATGTCCCGAAATGGAAGGGACATCTTTCGGGACCTATGGTCGACATCGATTACGAATATGAACGTAATCGGCCAATTTCGAAAAATGTCCCAAAAAGGGACATCAGTCAATACTGACATCAGGAACATGTTTCCGAACCTCTGGGAACCTCAGATATCGACTTTAAGTCCAGTAAATAAGTCCCAAAAAAGGACACCTTTGAAAAGTAATCTTAGGGACTATGGTTAATCTAGATTGAGAATTGATTTAATCGGAATTGAGGATTGATGCGTTAATTCCGATTGATTCAATCGGATTGACGCGTCAATCTGAATTGAATCAATTCGAATTGATCAATCCGGATTGATCAATTCGGATTGACGCGTCAATTCGATTGATCAATCCGGATTGATTTAGTTCAGATTGATGCCAACACTGCTGCCAAGGTGGTGCAAACTTGGCTTAGACGTAATTATGCTAAAACAATGCCAGATGCTAAATGGAAAATTTTGGTGCCAAAGCGAGTGAAAATATGCCAGATCTGGCATCATTTATGCCAAGTTGGCAACACTGAATTCTGTTCGTTTATCCCTAGCTGACTGTACAGTCAAGCGCGAGCGGCGTGAAGGTCAATGAACGAGCACGTGGTCGCGCACGCGCCCTAACTGTCAATCATCCGGCGTATTTAGCCGATTGCGAAAAGGGTGGTTATGCTCTAATGGCTGCTCTACACGTAGGGCCAACGCCGGCCACTCCAAGGGACGCATTTATGCGTTAGAGGGAGCAAGTGATATTGCTATCTCATTCTACCGCATGGCTGCGTCCCTTGGAGTGGCCGGCGCTGGCCCATCGTGTAGAGGAGCCATAAAGGACAAACGCCAGTTTTGGCGGATCTTCGAAGGCCGCAAAAATATGTGACACGCTCTTATGGCTCTACAAATAAGATCGTGTCCAATATTTTTGCGGCCTACGTTGTGTAACATATTATTGACTGACTGTACTGCTTTATAATATTAAGTTAAAGTAAAAGTACAAATCGATACCCTTTTAGAATTAAAAAGAAAGCAACAGAATGAAAGAGAAAACGCCATTGTCAAGGCAAGAGCATCCCCAGACGAAAATTGCTAGTTTTACGATAGCCCAGTCGACGGGGCGGTTGACCTCTGCAATATTTCCCTCGTCGCGTCTGCTTTGGTTCATATACAGATTATATGTTACAGACACCGCATCGTATGTACATAATTATGTATGTAAGTATGTAAATACTTTACTGTACATAAGCAGGCGTGGCTCACTCCGCAATTTCGTCGCTTTGCTACAGGTAGCTAAATTTAGAATTTAATAGGGAACATTTCTTTCATTGACACTTTTTTCCTAACTCTAATACTTTTCTCAAAAATAAAAAAAAAACCGTAAACCGGGACATATTTCATGCTAAAAGGGGGGGTTGCGTCAGGGGGAGGGGGAGGGACGCTAGTGTACGTAAAGCACCATACCCAAAGGTATAATACTACATTCATAGAATGCTGGCTATAATTAGTTTTTCAAAAAACACAATTTGACCGAATCATAAGGGTTGTCAAAAATCAAGTGATTATCTTATCTGTGGTCGTGCACGCAAAAGAAAGTCAAGTGGTGCCAACCCTAATAATTGCTCGGAGCAATGCTAAGCCGAGCGGAGCCGAGTTTGACCGAAGTCAGGAGTTTCGCACCCCTGGTTTCGATATGGATAGTTTTCACCAAAAATAACTTATTTTAGTCGAAGGTTTGGTCCGTTTGGTTTCGGTCGAAAAATTGACAAACCTTTCGGCCGTGCCGGGTATGTTTTGTCTTTCGCGATTTCGGGGTCGGTGCTTAAGTAACTGGTTTAGTAAGTTTACATACTGTATAGGTATTGTGCATCTGACTGGTATGTGATCTGCACGTTCATATAGATAGATAGTCCAATCGACAGGGAGGTGGATGTCTACAATATTGTTCCCGTCGCGTCAGATTCGCTAACTATGTACCTATACTGCAAAACGTAATTCAAGACCAAAAAAAGTGAGACAATGTTGCCATTGCAATAATTTGTTTGTAAAATTGTAAATTCCTTTTGATAAATAATCACGCTAAGTTAATTTATTCATTAGTAATTTTACTCCTACTATATAAAAAAGTACTTTTATTTATTTATTTGTACACAAATACAAGACGCGCTAGTAAAAAAGTGGCAACATTTCTTACTTTTTTGGTCTTGAAATACGTTTTGCAGTATAGTAGGTAACATACTCCAGTCGAAAAGGCGGTTGCCCTCTGCAATATTTATCCCGTGGGTACTAATAGGTAGACGAGCTAAGGTACTAAGTAATGGACGTTTAGAACTACAGAATGACTATCCGGAGTATATCTTAGGTATTCATAAAACTTTACGGGCCTGTACGGATATGATAGTCGTTCTTGTCTACATGACAGCGTGATAAAACGGTGTCCGTCACTTTCTATCCCACGGTGTTAAAAAGTGACAGATATTTTATCACGTGGATAAAGATGGATAAAGCTATCCATAATACGCCAGCTGATATAGTTAAATTATGTTTTATCCCTTTCTTACAAATACATAAGTCAAAATGATAGATAAGGATAAACAATTATTAGTTAATTGACGTTTGTAGCGCGTTTATGAATAAGGGGGTCTCTATCTGTTTATATCTCCGAATGAGTTGTTACATGAATTTGAACCTTATAAGTAGGATGGTAAAATTGCTTTTTAAACGGGCATTCAGACAGTAGCAGAAGCAACGGCTGCATAAAAGAAACAAAGCCTTTTCAGGGTTCCGTAGGGTAAAAACGGGACCCTAATATGTATTACTAAGACTCCGCTGTCCGTCTGTCTGTCTGTCTGTCACCAGGCTGTATCTCATGAACCGTGATAGCTAAGCAGTTGAAATTTTAACAGATGATGTATTTCTGTTGCCGCTATAACAAATACTAAAAACAAAAAAAAAGTGGGGCTCCCATACAACAAACGTGTTTTTTTTGCCGTTTTTTGCGTAATGGTACGGAACCCTTCGTGCGCGAGTCCGACTCGTCCTTGGCTTTTATTTATTATCTCATAAACACTGGTTATTAAGAATAAATTCTCTAATATTTTTCTGATTAATTGATTATTTAATTGATTAGGTTATAAAGAGCCGTTTACCTCACAAGGGATTGAAAAGTCACGCACGGATAAGCAATGATTTTACCTTACACTTGACCTACTTCCTCGCGATACATCTCAACATAAATAATCCAAGGTACATGCCGGTAATTCCGAAAATGGAGAGTCTATTTGACACTAAGGAAATATGGGTGTTTATTTCATTCATTTATTCCTTGCTTGTGTACAAAAGGTCTTATGTTTAAATCATATTATTCTGCATCTTCAATATCTTCATACTATAAAAATTGGTGTATAAGGTAAACGTAATAGTACTCGACATGCTAATGCCCACAAGATGACACCTTGCTGTCACCTCTATTGACTAAAGACTAAGTGACTTAAGTTTCAAGATAAGTAACATGTACTGGGACCCCTTCGAGCACCAGTATGTTGACCTTACTATAGTTCGTTTTTTGAGCATTAGAAATAAGGTAAACAAAAGTTGATGTGTCTTTTAATTGAAAAACACATTTAAAAAATAAGTTACGGCAAATATGTAACAATTTATGTTATGTTATCATTTTGCCTTACAACTATACAAGCTTAGTAAAGCTCTTGATGGAATAAAAAAACTTCACTATGAAGCTTCTTAGTCGAAGAGACCGAAGCCCATATCGTCGTCGGACTCTTCAGGCTCCTCCTCCTTCTTCTCCTCCTTGGCGGCCTCGGCGGGCGCCGCGGCGCCAGCGGCAAGGCAAGGAATTATGAATCTAATACGATCATTTAATACAACAAAATACAAATACAAAATATATTTATTGTCCAAATTGACATGACTTGAAACCTTAGTAACTAAATTAAAACTAACTATACTTATACTAACTAACTATTAACTATTGCTTATATTCTTCTGCTTTCATAAGCAATAGTTTTTGATTTTTATAAAGCATTTTTCAATTAAATGACATGTCAAAATCGCTTACCTTCTTGTAAGTTATTTCTAATGCTAAAAAAACGAACTATAGAATTCTACCAAAGAGATTGGCATCTAATAAGTAATGACTTTTTTTGCATATGACAAAAGACAGTCAAGTGACCAACATTTAGTAAAAAAATTAAAGCCATATTATAAAACTGGGGAACACAATAAGAAAGTTCATATAATTTATGCCCAAAGTTTCCAAAACTGCCAACTGGGTCATACGCAGATTGAAAAACGTAAAATATCCCTATTGGGGTGCTATTTAACCTCGTATGACAGTTTTTTATGACATGACTGCTAGAGTCAGACCAAGAATAGTCTGCAGCGGATTTGATAGCCCACGCAGTGAAAGTGTTATTTTAAACGCCCAACTTCTATGAAATTATGACGTATAAATGACACTTGCACTGCCTAGGTTATCAAATCCGCTACAGACTTTTTCTGGTCCGACTCTAGCCTCTAGGCTACAAATTACGAAAGTAACTATTTGAGTATATTTTCTAAGATTTTTACCGTACAAATTCAAAGAAGTAGAAGGCTAAAATATAAAAATATGCCAATAAGGATAAAGAACGAACATTTGGCTAAAAATCCCTTTATATTCTGGTGTACAGGAAATTCGCATACTTAATCACATATAATATATATATTTTGTGTTTTATTCATAATTCATACTAAAAGTTTTTGACCTTTAGGCAATAATATGTTGCCAACACGCGTATTCGGGAAACGAGATAATCACAAGATCTAGAGACGATATAGAGATCAACTAGATTTACATTAGATATCGACTAGATGTGACTTGGATATCTAAGTCATAACTTGTCGAAATCGTTCAAGAGGACCTCCAGAATCATGGAAACGTCAAATTTGACATAACTATCTTACAGATATTTTTAAATTATCTTGTTGAGGTCTAGTAGAGATCTAATTCATTTCCCGAATCGAGCCCCTACTCTTCGAAGACCGCAAAAAAAATATGTGACGCGCTGTTATGGCTCTACAAATAAGATCAGGTGTCAGATATTTTTGCGGCCTTCATTGTGTAACATATTATTGCAGGAGACTGTACACACCATAATCACTAAACTTTTATTGCCCACTAGATGACACCTTGCTGTCACCTCTATTGACAATGACTTAAGTCAAAGAATAATTAATAGTACTACCGTACAGAAAGGAAACTTCCTACAAAAACGAAGTTTGACAGCGGTTCAGGGTCGAATCATGCTGGCCCTTTCTAATATATGACACTGTCCCTTTCGGCTATTTAGGGTTGTCAAAAATCAAGTGATTATCTTATCTGTGGTCGTGCACGCAAAAGGAAGTCAAGTGGAGCCAACCCTAATTCAAGATGACATGTACTGGGACCTCTTCGAGCACCAGTACATTTACCTTAAGTAATGTTCCACAAAAACAAACTGCTGGTCTCAGGATAGGTAACCTGATAATGCAGGTCCAACATTACACAGGCTAGGCCTCTCAAAATAGGTCAGGATAGACTACGTATTAACAATTCGAAGTTTTCAGGGCACATCCAGGGCGGTTAGGTCAGCCTGTCAAATGTAGGTCGCCCAGGGCGCTCCAGATACCGCCATGTTTGGTTGCCATGGCAACGCGCATGCGTACCACGCACTGCGTCGCCCGGCTCGCGGTTTTCAAAATGGCGGAACTTGTTTGTAGGTTAATGGAAATTGGACCTTGAAACTGGGCGGTAAGGTTTGTTTTTAAGAAACGGGTAATGGAGATGTGTTCTTTTTAAGAGTGAAGTAGTTGGAGTGTTCTGAAAAGAACTTAATTTTGTAAAAACTTAGTTCGTTTTGGTTTTATATTGATATTAAGACCAGATTAGGATTTACGGTTTTATTTATATGCATTTTTAGAACAAAACCTAAATTTAGATTAGATTAATTATTTTTTCCAAGATTGGAAAATTGGAAAAAGTTGCAAGTTATTATTTTACCACGTCTTCGCACTACGCTCTCAACGCTTTTCTTCATAACCATAGCCCGGTTTTTCGGAGGCAAAACTTGACGTACATACGACTCGTACGAGTGTTAATAATTAAATATCGAATCAGATACTTAATAGATAGCAAGCAATTTCTAAATCATAATAACAAATATGACTCACACATTCAGCTAAAAAAAAAAAAATATATATCTTACCGTAATACGCCATGTTGCTCACCAGATGTTGGTTGATCATTTTTCACAGAAAAACTAAGCACAATCTTATTCAGTATAACATGATTTTCACTTAGGTATCACACTGAAATATCACTGATTGAGAAAAATGGAAATATTTCTATTAGGTATATACAATAATTTTGTTAATTAAGTAATAGACATTTCTATAAGTATAAAATTGATTCTCCAACTTTTATTAGAATTGGGAATTTTCATATTAAGTCTACTCAGATTCAATAGGTTCCATCTTCACCGAAATATAGTTTTTCATCACTTCTTTTGGTTAATTTGGTATAATTTTTAATACATTTTCTATGTTCGTAAAAAAAGGACAAAAAAAATGTATGATGTTTTCAGGACTCTTGTTTTTCTCGTGGATCAAAATATATCTCGTGATTCTGAGCGGAAATAATATAAAACTTCCATAATATTTTACGCAAATTGCTGGTACAAAAACTAGAAATACCTGCCTAGAAATATAATAATAAGTATTAAATGAGAGTCTCGACCAACACCTAGAGACACTCTCGCTGGGTGGTTGGATCAAGGGTCAGATTCAGAAGGCGGTAATCTTGGACACGGCGCGTATAGTCCGTCGGTTCCTCACTCTGCGGCCCTGACCACCGGCAGCTTGGGCCCTGCCCCGCAATTGGCGGCACCCTAGGTTAGGTTTTTTATAATGTTTTTTTTATATATTTTTTGTAATGTTTTGTAAGTGGTTTTATATTTTACTTTTATACTCGCATTGTAAAATCCTAACCTAAGACCCTAGTTGAATAAAGAGATAATAAGTATTAAATGATCACGTCAGATCCGTACCCTGCCATAAGAAAACTAGTCGATAGAAAAAGTATTTCAAAATCGGTTCCGAAATGGTCACGTAACAATACACAAAATATTAAGAAAATCTTGTGAAACGTTTTATATCTATTTCATTGTTTTATCTTGAAAATTTTGGTAGTTATTCACGTTCATTCATCGAAAATAAAATTTCGTCAAACCGAAAGGTTCGTGCAGTTTTTGACCGAAACCGAAAACTTATATAAGTATTATTATGTTTCGGAAACGTCGGTCTGAGAGAATTAAAATTTCCAGAAATTTTAGTTGGATAATTATGTCTAGTTATTAATATTACGCCTATTTTTCATCTTCCAAATCATCATTTCATTTCTAGTTCCAAGATAAAGGTCATAAACTACTTTTAATTAATGTACATTACATATTTTGCCGCCAAATGGCCATATTATTTTATCCATAGTAATGTGGCTCTGCTTTTGGTGGAGTGATCGTTTTATTAGTATTCTGCTAAACTGCAAGTTGTGTTATAATCGAAATTGCATATGCATGCAATATAAATGCAAGATCAGTTTACAAATGTACCGCATTCAGGTCAAGTTTAAGGTACGTTTGTACTGTCAGCATAACAAGTTTTTGTTATGTAGGTAATATTTTAATTTATAATGTAGATGGGGGTTTTCAGAAAAAAACCGGACAATTGCGAGTCAGACTCGCGTTCCTAGAATTCCGTACATATGACTGCACATTTCTGATAGGTTTTTCTGATATTTATATAGTTCGTTTTTTTAGCATTAGAAAGATCTCCACAGAAGGAAGCGTGCAGTTTTTATCAGGCTCTTTCATTGTTAATAATTATTGAATTATCTAATGTAGCATGGTCAATACATATAATTTACTTCAAATTATTACCGCTAAAAGTGCCGGATTTGGAACCACAAGCTTACTTCTGCGAAGTTCTTTCTAATGCTAAAAAAACGAACAGGTAGAAAACTACATTTTGTATTTTTTTTTAAATATTAGACCCAGTAGTTTCGGGTACTTATAAAAAAACATGTCCATATCTGGGTCACTAATTTACATATAGTGTACGAAATTTCAACGTAATTGGTCCATTAATTTCCGAGAAAATAGGCTGTGACAGACGGACAGACAGACGCACGAGTGATCCTATAAGGGTTCTCATTTTCCTTTTGAGGTACGGTACCCTAAAAATTGTACCAATTTCCTTTTTTCGAAAAATCGTCAACATTTAAATTATTTTGACTCAGGATCACGTCTGACTCACTTCGCTTCCCACATCTGTTATCACGGCAATACTCGTACAGATTGTGTCCGATCGGATAAGATAAAACGTTATCAATACGTGATTCTGTGACTTATTGTGATCATTCACTGCCAAGAGTGAGTCGGATTATAATTACGGCGCAATTCGGGAAATGAATTAGAGATTAACTAGATACGATATAGTAAAGATATGTGACGTCTCACATGTAAAGGTACAGTCAAGGAATTTAAATTCCGACCCATTTCGTACTTTGTCACAGTGACAATCAATATGAAAGCCGCTAGAGACCTCATACGGTTGTCACTGTGACAAAGTACGAAATGGGTCGGAATTTAAATTCCTTGACTGTACCTTATGGCGGTTGGCGCTTACGCTGTTATTAACGCCGCTCCAATATTATTGCGGCGCTATGCGACGTAAGCGCCAGCCTCCATAATATACCTTTTGCCGTGTAACGTCACATATCATTACTATTTCATATCTAGTGAATCTCTAATTCATTTCCTGAATCGCGGCGCCAGCCGCCATAAAGTACCTTTTGCCGTGAAACGTCACATATCTTTACTATATCGTATCTAGTTAATGTCTAATTCATTTCCCGAATCGAGCCGCTATTCTCCGACGTTTTCAAAATATATTTAATTATGTTTTCGGTTTCGGTCAAAAAACTGCACGAACCTTTTGGTTTGATGATATTGTATTTTCGGTAGGTAGTCCTACGAACGTCAAAATGAACGTCAAACCAAAATTTGATGTTTTAAGATAAAACAATGAAATAGGTGTGTATACACTATACAGTATGTGTCTGACCATCGGGATTTAATTCGGGCTGGATTTTACTCGCTAAACTGGGCTACTTTTACTATGGGACCAACCATAAAACCGGGGAAAAATTTATGGCTTTTCCATAGACATCTGATCAGCCAAAATGTATGAAAAAGTAAAATTTTTTTTGGGTTTTCGGGGTTGGTGCCATAATAAAAGTAGCTCAGTTTAGCGAGTAGAATCGAGCCCTGGATTTAAAGCCCCATGGTCAGTAACATCCTGTATAAAACGTTTCACAAGATTTTCTTAATATTTTGTGTATTGTTACGTTGTGTAATCCAATCTTTCGTTGGCTCTACCTTCTACTTATCTTCCTTACTACCACCAGTATGGAGGCCTAAATTCCATACAGATGGTATTTATGTAGCATATGTAGATACCCATATTACAAGCAAACACACTAGAAAAACATATTCTCAATGGTAATACGTCTCAATAGCATTCAAAATACGTACTAAACTATGAAAGAGCGTGGGACAACTTTACAAAAGGGACTCGTCAAGCCATTCTGCACTCTAAAATCATGTTAATAAGGAAGACGGCGGCCGAACTAAAACAGAGGTAATTGAGGTAATGGACAGGTCAGCCATTTTCTGGAAATTACAATAGGCTAGTGATGTGACAATGGTAATATCGATAGGTATCAATTTTTTATAGTTAATGTTATGTAAGCAAAACCTAAAAAACTGGCCAATAGTGAATTGTTTGACACTGTCAAAGAATAAATAGTAATCAAAAGACAGATGCAAATCATAGTTATATTAACTTAATAATAATATAAAGGTACCTTGCTAAGTTTTTGATTGGTTGGTTGTACCTTGACCTATTTGAATGTTGTTTGTGTTCCGATTTTCTTTCAAGCTAAATCTAAATTAGGTTTAAGTAAAATCTAGGTAACTCTTCTTATTTTCTATTCCAGGGAATTTTCTTTAACCATTGTGTTTTTCCTAAGCCAAAATGCTAGTCAGACACATAAATTACATGTATTACCTACCATATTACACGGGCAAATTGTTTTAGTTACATTATACACCGTTAAACCAGCTATATAAGCCAGCAATTAACACAAATCCCTATAAAACATTTCACTAGAAAATGTCACAACTTAATACTAAATGTCCTTCATTTACGCCCTTCTTGTTCTCAGGTCTTACATCCCTTAATCCTGCGAAGTTTACGGACCAACTATAACGTAATTTGAACTTTAAACATAACGGGCTAAGGCTCAGATTAGCGAGAATTTCCATTGTGTAGACATTTCTATTGATATTGTCGTGAAAGTTTCTGGGTTACGTTGAATTTTGGACTTGGATTTGCAACGAAAATAGGTTATGAAATTTCGACAGAGTTCGGAGTTTCGGCTTCAGCGTTTCTAGTAAGATAATGTTCAGTTAAAGCTCAATGAGCTTGTCGTTAGTAATTATACTAATTATTAATTAATCTAAGTACCCTGTGGAATCGTATCAGACTACGATGTTTATAAACTTTTAAGAATTTTGGGTCTAAATTATGGTTAAATTTGAGTATTGTAATGGTGACTTTCACACTTTATTTAAAGTGGGCGCAGAGTTAGCCTAGACAAAGTCTAGGGCATGTGTTGCAAAAGCCTTAGAGTTACCTATCTTAGCAAGAGCTGACATGGTACGTTCCTGAAACAAGGAAACCATCAACTGGACAGAAGGCTGTATCGACTGGCCTCGGCTGGGAGGAGCTTGAGTCAATGTATGGCTAGAATTATGCGCAGATATTTCTGTCAGAAATCTGGCAGGCAGGCGTAGCTCACTCCGCGATTTCGTCGCTTTGCTACAGGTAGCTACGAGTACATCCGTTCCACACCAATTTTAGGGAAAGCCATAAGCCGCGCGTGGCGCTGTCGCCACCTAGCGGCCATATCTGTGCTGATCGTAACAGACGCATTTTGTTAGAGAGTGAGTCATCTGTACCTAGTACTATTATTTATTCTGTGCTGCAGGCACATACCTATCATACAGACAGATCTGACCGAAACCTATGTACACTGGCGTTCAAAAGTGCATGGAGATGTTTCAACCGTAATATTAAAGGCATTACGGTCGACGTCTATCCATGCACTTTTGAACGCCACTGTACGTATCACCCTAGTATCATTGACACCCCTAGACAAGGATGACCTATAAATCGACAGTTGCCCAACTAACGTGTCATAGGTGACTAATTATCGATGTCGAGCGACCTCGCGCATCACTAGCGTGGCGCAACGCAAGGTCGCGCGCAATTGTCACCGGGGCCGCGCGCGCGCAGCCTAACTCAGAACTAGAACGGCGTAAGTGTAAAGGGGATTGTGGGCGGATTAGACATTGTAGTTGCAACGGTTTTTGACCATTTTAGTGCGTCAAGTGCAATTTGTGTGTAAAAAATATTCGAAAATTTAGATCTTTAGCTTAACTTAGCTTTAAAAGGATGAATTGAGGATTAGATTAAGTATATAAGAGTAACACAGAAGATGCTTAATTAAACGTGTTTTTGTGTGTTAGAATAAATATGTTTCTACTAATATTTCCGTAGGTAGCGCATCTTCCATTGGAGGCAGATTCTCTAACTGGAGATTTCTTTTTGATTCAAAGTACCTAAGATATTGTATATTCATCAAAATGGATGTGTTTTTCGAGAAGCTATTTACTAATGCACCAATGACACAGAAATATTGCCCCGTATATATGTAGTACATGATAAATGTACCTACATGTAAATGTTAATATGAAAACAGTAACATAGGTACATAAATTATATGTAGTGAAGCTTCCTGGCAGCTCTTAAATTAGATAAACTGTGTGCAGCTAACGCATCAGTCTTAAAAACAACGGCATAAGGTTGCGTTTCGCCTGGACAGTTCAAAGGTTTATCAGCCTATAATTTTAGTGTATGGTAGTTTTGTCACAGCAGAGTGACAAATACATAGCACTTGCTCAACGGCTTTGGCCTGTTTGTTCAGCCAACATGTATGAATGTTGGCTGAAGATATACAAACGAAATTCAAACACAAATATTCATACTGTATGAGGTAGCCGCTGTTTAGCAGGATAACTTTTCCTACATTTTTTATACAAAAACTATTTCTGAAAGACTTTTTTCGATTGTTTTTAATTTATAATGGTACTTAATTATTGTCAATATCTACTATACACAGACCGTAAAAAGTCTGCAGCGATTTTGATAGCCCACGCAATGCAAGTGTCATTTTAAACGTCAAACTTCTATGAAATTCTGACGTATACATAACACTTACACTGCGTGGGCTATCAAATCCGCTGCAGATTTTGATTGGTACGACTCTAAACAATATTTTAAACTTTTTTTTTTTCATAATGACCGATGCGGATCACCGCTTGACTTAAGTACTTAACTAAACTATAGCATCTAAACTTTTTGCTTATTTAAGTGTGCGTGAAGATTTACGTACCTACACAACAGTAAAATTTTCCATAAAAAAATTATAACAATCGATAATATAGCTGGTCAAGCAGATCTTGTTAGTAGAAAAAGGCGGCATGAAAAACGTAGGCGCGAAGGGATATCGTTTTATAAAAAAACCGGGCAAGTGCGAGTCGGACTCGCGCACGAAGGGTTCCGTACCATAATGCAAAAAAAAACAAAAAAAAAAGCAAAAAAAATACGGTCACCCATCCAAGTAGGTACTGACCACTCCCGATTCGACGTTGCTTAACTTTGGTCAAAAATCACGTTTGTTGTATGGGAGCCCCATTTAAATCTTTATTTTATTCTGTTTTTAGTATTTGTTGTTATAGCGGCAACAGAAATACATCATCGGTGAAAATTTCAACTGTCTAGCTATCACGGTTCGTGAGATACAGCCTGGTGACAGACGGACGGACGGACGGACGGACGGACAGCGAAGTCTTAGTAATAGGGTCCCGTTTTACCCTTTGGGTACGGAACCCTAAAAATCTAAATTTCGCGCCTTTTTCTACTGACAAGATTTGCTTGACCATCTACTCGTATATTTAAGTTTTGGATTTTGAAACGTCTACTTACAAGTATCAAACGAGTGAAAAAAAGGTCAGATTCTGGCGCTGTGTAAATAATAAGTATGTATAATTATTAATTCTCTCTAATTGCTACATTATTTAATTTTTATTTATCTTATTAGAGCTACTTTCGCAAAAGGGATAATAAAAAATATTTTATATGAGACATTACTCGTTTTTTCAGTATATTTATCATACGTAATCGATAAAATACTTGCGCTTTATTTTATCGACAACAAAATCGGTAAATAATCGACAACCCTATTTATTTAATTCCAACCTGGGCATCATTCCGAGGCCACTATAGGTAATGCAGCTATCAATCTTTTTATCTTTATCTCCCACGATATAAACAACCATTTCCCTAAGCTAATTAAAATGATAATTGTACAAATACCCGATTTTTTAATTACCATAAAAACGCCTAAAAAATATTTCCACTTTTCACAAAACTCACTGCACTCCAAATCACAAGAAAAACGCTTCTAATTTAAAAAAAATAATAAAATCACGCATGCGCCGCGCACGCCCGCGATTTTCCGACTGACAGTAGCGCTCGGACCAACTAAGAGCGCGTTATTCGGATAAATTAAAAGCACAAACTTTGGAACTAAACGTGTGATGCATTCGACATTTGAATATAGTCGTTTTATTTCGACGACTTTACGCTGGAAAATTAAATAGGTTGCTGTCAGTTTCAGCGTTGTGTTTATTTAGGTCATTTTAAAGTTAGCAAGGTTATATGAAAATGTTATAGCAGTCACGAGTTAGGTGTATTTTGGTGACTGTTTTAGATGAGGGTTATTTTCAGATGGTCTAGCAGCCAAACTGAAAATGTCATGAGTTGTTTTGCATTGGTTAGAATGTTTGTTGTTGTTTTAACTGTTTTTATTTATCGTTGTGCTTTAGGCTGAATATACAGGGTGATTTTTGAGTTGTGACCAAAATTATATTTTAAGATAAAGCTTCCTAAGAATAACACGGAGCACTACATCAAACAATTAATTCGTTTCTTAATTAATTACGTATGATTATAATTTAATCAATTTAACAGCTACACAGACGGCGGCACTTCATTTATTACACAAAAATCAAAATTTCCTCATACGAAAGCCTCTCTATAGCTCGAATAGGAAAGAGCGATAGAGACGCAGATAACGAAATTTAGATTTTCGTTTTTCGTGTTAGGAGCTCTGAAATGAAATATCTAACAGTATTAGACTAATTAATTGTACTGTAAAGATACATACTACATAGGCTCATTCAGGGGCTATTATTTTAGGGCTACACTCGGGCCAACTATTAAATAGTCTGAGTTATTAATGAGGTAGGTATATAAAGCCTAACAACGCCTAGGGGCCTGGCTCTCAATTACAGTAGAGTTTCGAAATATGTATCCATTTCTTTACCAAAATCCAATGCAATAAGGTGAAAAAAATTAACATATTTAATAATACTCGACTATACATAGAGAGGCGCTGAATATCAGACCACTTGTGAGGTTTTCAGGCAAAATTTGGTAAATACTGTCCAAAGACGCTTTTCAGCAAAATATAGGTATGGTGGAATATATAATGCTGAAACTCACAAACAACTTAACGTTATATTATGATTGCATTTTTATTATTTAGCTTGATCCACAAATTGTAAAAAAAAGTGCTGCTTGAAAATCCTCATTCCTTGAAAGATTTACCATACCACGCACGACCAGATTTTCTCGTAAACACGCTTTATTATACAAAAATATGAAGCGTCTATTATATATTTCATTTATTAAAAACATTTGGCGTGTTATCTAAACGAGCAATATAATTAACATTCGAAATACCTAATCGTATGACCGATAAAGCGACACATGGCCAAATCACGAATGTTATCTGTGTATGTAAACAACATTTTTGTGATTCAATTATTGATAATAAGTATAATAACATTATATGTGACTTGAACTGATTATAATATATGGCCATTTACGACTTTATACTGAGATTGAAACTTTTAGAACGCTTAAAACTCAGTTGATACAGCATGGTTAAGAGACGTAACCGAAATAATCGGATATACTGTAAAATGTGACTACTTTACTACAAAATTTAAATTTAACATAAATATTAAAATTTAAATTAGATTCAGGATTAACGGGCTTATAGAATAACATGATGGGCTACAATATTAAGCAAAACCATTAATGAAAAAAAATTTTTTTTTGAGATCCTGGTAAGCTCTTTGAGTCTTGGCGTTGGTTTTATGGACAACCTGTATATCCGAATACCGAATTATAATACATCATCACTATTATCACATTGTAACACGTAAATTAAGTTTCCATAAAGTAGGTACAATAAAAACTGTTGTAGCACAAGTTTTGGTTGCTACCCGACGAATCACCCCGTTTTTGTATCAACTTTATACTACTAATCGGTTGGAAAATAGTTATTTACGATACAAGTGCGGAAAAGAGGAAATTCGAAACGAGTGGCGATAAATTAAAACACGACTGAAGGGAGTGTTTTAAATCGACAAAAGTTGCGAATTACCTATTCGCACGTGTATCGTACAAAGTTTTACAGTACATACCTATGGCTCTTTAAACTTTTGACATACGCACGAAAAGTGCTATTTTACGCACTAGTGCGGGAAAATACGATATGTACTGCAAAAATATTTATTTATTTACCCTTTTTTCACAAAGGAAAACCTTACAGTACAAAAGGTGGACATAACCTCTAGCCGCCCATGCGTCAAACCTTGCCAAGCAAAATGAAATTTTATTTTGTCAACACAAAGTTCAAATTAGAATGGAACAGGAGACCTTTTTATAGGTCTCTGGGCGGCTAGAGGTTAATGAGGCATGAGGCATTCTCTACCAGTCTACTCTAAAACTGAGGCAGCCGAACTGTCATTTTATTATCTTTGATAAAAAAAGTTAAGTTCCCACACACTTCGCGCAGCCAATAAGGCATCATCATTGAACTGCTCATAAAATCGTTGCGCACGAGTCATTTTTTAGTCGTAATTACAAAACAAAGCGCAAGGCCACTTGCGCAAGCGACGCGAGCGCACGTATCACTGGCAGGCTCCTTTTTTGAAATCGGTAAAACAGTTACTGGATTTTTAATCTATTTTATCTTTTTAACACATCACACACACACACACACATCGTGAGAAACCTGCATACATCCGTGATGAAAATCAAAGGTGTATGTAAAGTCCCTAACCCGCATTAAGCTAGCGTGGATAGCCCAATCCCTCTCGCGCATGGGTGGAAGCCTGTAGCCAGGCAGTTGGACGTAATATAGGCTGAAAAATTATTCTTTTTTTACCCTTTGAATGGCACATTTAGATAAATATTATGCGGCAAAAGTTACCACCCTGTAACATCAACGTTCACAAGCATTCATGAATGCTGTTAATAGTAATTCCCACTTCCCACCAAATAATATTATATTTTTATCGAAACCTGCTACCTATTTCACATTACAGTTTAGTAACCAGTATTACTAGACCTCGCGTTCTATACCAACTATGCTTTATCATAGCTCAAACTTATAATGGACTTCCTAATGCTCTAGGTATGCGTTGTGAAAAGCCCTGTCCTTAGATCCACCAACTTATTTATGCGGGTGGAGAAAATTGTAACTAATCAAATCGCGTATAATCTTAACGTTAATGTTAGACGGTGGCGCCACTCTTAATAGCATTCATAACTTTGTCGTAACTGCTAAAAAGGAAGTAGCGACCAATATATTAACAATTCTATGATAGTTTGGGCCGTGAAATGTTGATAGAAGAAAATGGACCGTGTGAAGATGACGTAAGGTCAGTTTTTCAGTGGCGGATGAATAAAAAATAAGGTCTAGTAGCCATGTTTGTTGGGTAATGTTAAATTGAATTGTTATTATATGTGTATTTTTCCAAATATTTCAAGTTAGACTGATAATGAATATGACAAACGAGTGGCAGTACAGTCATCGTGTGATTGTATGTTTTTTTTTCACCAATCGAAAAAATTTAATAACAAAACTTCCGTGAGACACAGACATATTAAATATCTTAAGAACGGGTCACTCACGTATTTTAAGTCGAAAAACGCTCGACATGTTTCACTCCGTACCGAGGAGTGTCATCAGGAGCTTGCGTTTACGGTGACGGACCGGTGCAGACTGCCTTGAAAAATCCGAATCTGATTTGGCTGAATCGACAAATTGATTAAATTTGTCAAAAAGTGACTTACTTATGTTATTTTTTTACGATAAAAGGCTTAATTCAAATGCAGCTTTAAGAACAATTCACAATTTACTCATATTCACTAAGACATTTTTAACACAAATATTTTATAGTTTCGGAATTTCCTACATATGTATATTATTGTCCCAGTTACGAAAATACCCTGTATTTGTGATTTTTTTGCCGTAATCACCAACATCGCTTCAAATGCGAATTTACCTAAATATTCAATAATATTTATGTAGCTATCTTTCTCTTTAATATGGTTAACGAAAGAGACACAGCTACACGAGTATAAACAATTACATGAAACCATTACTAACGTGTATATTCGTCGTCTTACTCTTTAAGAGTTCTTGGCATGAAAATATAAACGGTAACATTGGTAATACTACTGACGTGGATTTACGTCGTCTAATCATCAATGGGGTTTTAGAATGAAAATGTTAACCATGTGAATGCTACTGACGTGTATATCCGTCTTACCTTTCATGGGGTCTGACGTGTCTGCCCGCATGATATCTGTCAGGTAATGCTCTAAAGTCCTCATGTTGTCTAGCCCTGTGCGTTCCTGAAACAATAAATAAAATATTTAACAAAATTATTGTAACTTTAAAACGAGGAAGAAAAGGAAGGGTAACTTAGCTACGGCTTGCCTACGAACAACCTAGACGCGCCGCCACTAGGCAGGTTCTTCCACCTAACCTTAGGGGTCATCCATTAATTACATCACACGTTTAGAAGGAGGGAGGGGGTCAAGAAAATGTGACATATTGTGACATGGGGGAGGGGGGGTGACACAAACTTTGTGACGTCACTTTAACTTAATCAGTAACCGAAAATTTATTTAAATTATTTTATTCGCTATAAGTACATTTAAATAACAAGTTTTAAAAACGATAATCGTATTTATTCGTTTAATTTTGAGAAGAAGTTTTGGGTTGTAAAATTACTAATATTTATGTCGTCAAAAATATTTTGATAAAATATTAATAATACTTAGGTACTTACTTAATTCGATTTGGCGATTTCGTAGAAAAAATGTGACGTCACACTAGGGGGGAGGGGTTTGCCAAATGTGACCAAGTGTGACAAGGAGGGGGGGAGGGGTCAAAAAACCTAGAAATTCGTGTGACGTAATTAATGCATGACCCCTTAGGAGGTTACAGGTGAGGATTTTCAGTAGGTAGGCAGGTTGTATTAATAACCGTCACTACGATCAGGAAGGCATTTTCGCTAATGGAAACATAAAACTATTTAATATTTTTAAAAGCTTCCTGTTGTCCAAATAATGCACTATCATCGAAATTAGGCACACCCTACGCTGACGAGGCTGTATTAAAGTTTGCCTTCCTCAAAAACACTTAAGCCTTTAGAGTTTAGACGGTTCAAATCAAAAATAAGTTTTTGGCAATATTTTTTTTGTCCAAGCTTTTATCCGTGACTGTACTTCTTTTTCCACAGGTAGTTAATTCTAAAAACCCCAAACACAATTAGGTTTCGTTGTTTTATCACAGAGTTCCTATGGCCAACTCGTGTCTCCATCATCAGATCGATTGGTCATTCGCTAGTTTTCGCCCGGCCCTAGTTTTCGTCCACTTGACGAAATTTGTATATAAACCTCCATTGCTATGTAAATAAAAACCTTTTTTTTTTTAATTTATTTATATATTTAAATTTACAACTTACAAACTAAACATTTATATTCTCGCCAAACTGTTACGTTTGATGGCGAGATGCGCTCAGTTTTTATACACTTAACCTATTTAACTAATTATATATTTAACGTAAACTAACAGTTTCATAGGCCACACATGTAAGTATATAATATACAAAATACAAACTATTATTTCGTAGAAATGGCAAATAATGTAAACAAATATATCAGTATTTGTCAGCATTTGACATATTACCTAAAATTTTCACGCAGGTGATTTTCCCTGAAATATTAGTAATTAACATATGTTTTAAAAATAAATTGGTTTAAATAAAAATATTTAAGTGTATAAATTGGTTTGTTTACATTATTTTTCCATTTTCTAATTGAGAAGATATTCTTTTAATCTATTCTTCTTTACATAGAAGTATGATGTTTAAAATAACACTTGCACTACGTTTGCTATCAAAATCGTTGTAGACTTGTCTTGGTCTAACTCTATACATAATAAGCCTACTCGTAATTCGTACGTGCAAACTTGATGCTGGTATGGTATGGTATGGCTGTATTGTATGTTCTTGTCTATTAATTAACTGTATCGTTTATTATAAATACAAATAAAACCTGGTCTAACTGTTGACGTGTGTATTATTTTGTATTACTATGTTCTTAAGGTATACTCTGGGGGTATTTTTAAGCCATATCTGATTATAAGAAGGTTTTACATTTATTTTATTTTAGGGACTTTATGATGATTTTAATACCGTCTAGCAATTGTAATTTGGACAAGCCTATCGAGCTTAATTTGAGACTATTTCACCGATTCCTTGGTACGATTTAAAGAAACAAAAGGTTAATATGCTGCCAAAATATGCCATCTAAGTGTCCTTTTCATGATTGCTCAATTGAACATCCACAGAATAAATGTGGTGATTTTTTATCTTTACATGAAAACGACTTTTTATGCAACATTTTGGATGCCCGTCAATTTCTGACGCCAGCGAAATGAGGGAAACAGCTAAAAGAATCTACCGAAATCCAAAGCCTAACGGACATTCATGGCGTTGAACCATGGCTAGAACAGGTCGATAGAAACGCTCCATGATGGTTATATTGTATACCAAAGTCGGGGTTGTCGTAAGTAACATGCCATATTCTCTAAAAGGCCACCAAGCACAGATCCAAAACTTTTTTTCCAACTAAAAGAAATGATTAGACTATGCCCAGATGTTTCGCTTTACGAATCATATGTAATTGCTGTTTACATAGTACGATTTTTTTTGTGTAATATCTCGTCTTGTTCGCAAACCGTAAATTTTCTTGTAGTATTTGTCCAAAATCGTTGTAGTTACTCGGGAGGATTGGGTAAATATTGTCCAAACCATATGCTTTACGTGATCTCCCAGGACGAAATGTTACTTATTATTAAAGCACTAATTAAACTATATGTGTAATTTTTTAATAAAAATATAATACCAGAAAAAACGGCTAAGTAAAGTTGTATTTATAATAAACGATACAGTCCTTATGTGTAGTATTCATCCCTAAAACTTGAATTTTTTCTACAGTATTTTTTCCTCAGCCCAACGGTGGAATATTTTACAAAACACATTTTCATCCAATTAAGTAGGTAAGTTCAATAATTCAGCAGGGAAAAAGTAACGGACAACTGACAGACCGCCAGAAAAACAGAGAGACAGCTACTTTCGCACGAATTCTACCAATATATTCATATTTCGCAATATTTGACGGTAGTTTCGTATTGTATGATGTCAGTTACAATTTTTGAAGACGTAAGAGGTTACCAGCCTTCAGCAGCGCAGAGGACCAAAGAAAATATAGTATAGCAAGTCTATTATGGTTCGCTTTATCCACATTTATTCACGTGATAAAACAACTGTCATTATTTAACTCTGCGGGATAGAAAGAGACGGACACCGTTTTATCACGCTGTCACGTAGACAAATACGACCATCATATCCGTACAGATCTCGCGAGATCTTAATTCCCCTACTATTTTATCTAGAGACAAAATCTTCACCATAAAACACCCAAATAAATCAAAGCGGGCATTATAAAAGAGCTAGCTAAGCGGCCGATTTCAGGAGCCCACTCTGCCACACATTATGTATTGACCTAAGTGCCCCCGCGCTTGGCCGCCTACCCGGTGACCCACTTACAGCTTACACTACGCAGTGACGTCACAACAGCATTGCGACTCGCCCGTAAACCGGGATAACATATTTTCAACCTTATAAAACGTGTAATAGAGTTGAGATTAGAATGGAGGTTTTTGTTGACAAAATACGCGCCCTAATGCCTTTTAATTTAGGTAGTAGAGCACAATTTTGAATGGGAAACTTTGTTGTATATTGTTTGAAAATAGAATTTATTTTGAGTCCGATAAGGTTTAGTTTAAAGTGAAAAGAGGTGTTAATTTATTTTAGATTTTAGGCTTTTGTGGTTTCATATTAGTGGTCCCATAAATTTTTGGGACAAAATATTATCTTTGGGACCTTTTGTTACCTTCGCTTTTGTAAATAAGTATTTTAGTAAAGTAAAGTAAAGTAAAGTAAAGTAAACTCTTTATTTGCATTAAATGTGGTTAACAGTAGGTCTTATTGTAATTATAAGTATCACACATTTAGCCGTATATAGCATGCAAAAATATGTACAGATATATCTTAAATAAATCTATTTACATTTCATGCAATTTCTTAATCAGTCAACAACAGTGATAAGTTGATAACACATAAAATGATAAAATAATAATAATAAAAGAAAATGTCATAATAAAAAGAAAATTGTCATTAGCTATTGTGGAAGTCAAAATATTCTTTAATATTGTAAAAATTATTATCTAGTAACCAGTTATACAATGTCCGTTTGAATCTTTTTATGTCAGAAATTTCCTTAATATCTAATGGTAACTGATTATAGACTTTAATTGACATTATGTGACAGTTATTTTTAAATAATGCACTTTTACATATTGGCCCTATTAATTTTGTACGATCTCTGGAGCGTAACCTTGGATTTGCAACGAGTTTTGTAAATAACTTAGGGTTAGACTTAACAAAAATTCCTATTTCTAAAACATACATACTAGTTAAGGTCAGCAATTTAAGTTTTTTAAATAGAGGTCTACAAGATTGTAAAGGTGATTTCCCACAAATAGCTCTGATACATTTTTTCTGGCTAATAAACAACCTTTTTATGTCAGTTGAGTTTCCCCAAATAATTAGTCCGAATCTTAGTAATGAAGCAACATAGCCGTGATAGGCAATAATAGCGGTTTTTTCGTCAGATAAGCGTTGTAATCGCTTCAGAGCATATGAAAATCTTTCTAATCTGATACACAAGTTATCTATATGTGATTTCCAGCTACAATTTCGATCTAAAAGTAATCCAAGAAACCGTGTTTCAGTATCTTCTTCTAGCGTATGTCCTTTACAAATAATGTCTAAATTCGATGTATTAGCTCTAGTGTTACAGAACTGTATATATTTAGTTTTACTTATATTAATCGTCAAGTTATTTAATTCTAGCCAATTACATACAGAGTTAATAGTCATATTAATACTAGTCATATACATATTTTTATCGAGATTATCACCTGGTATCAGTATAGAAATGTCATCAGCGAATAAAACTGTCTTATAACTACTGGTTTTTGGTAAGTCATTAATATAAAGAATAAATAAAAGCGGACCTAAAACACTGCCTTGAGGTACTCCTGTGCAGTTGCCTTTTTCTATGGAACGATATGTGATTACATCATTTTTGTCATCTAACCTATTTATTTCTACGCACTGCTTTCTATCATGAAGGTAACTTTGAAGCCATGCTAACGATACTCCTCTAAAACCGTACCTTTCGCATTTTGCTAGTAATATGTCATGACTAACATAATCGGATGCTTTACTCATATCAAAGAATACTCCTGTAACGGGAGTTCTTTGGTCAATCCTTTGAGTAATGGATTCAATAAGTGAGTAACAGGCATGTGTGATTGACTTTCCCTTTTGGAACCCATTTTGTTCGTTAGCAATTATTTTATGTTTTTCTAAAAATTGTGACATTCTATGGTGCATAGCTTTTTCATAAACTTTTGCAAATACAGATATCAGCGTACAGTAAATTAAACAGAAATGTTACCACCTCTGTATCTTCAGGTATTTAAATAAAAGTAAATTAAATCAACTCTCAAATGGCTCCGTTGATGATCAAATAATGTAGTTTAAATTCAGGTCGTTCAGTGAATGATCCAGGCGGTTTTGTATTTGGTTGGTTAACCAATAAATGTTACCTATAACTAGCAATGCACGCACGAGAACTTTCCAAAGTTGCGAAACTTTCCACATGAGAAATTCTCGGTAACTTCTGAGAATGTTCTCGAGAACGAGAATTTATTTATTTATCGTAGTTTATACCATGAATATTCACGATAGTTTAGGTGTAGTCCTTACCCCCAGAAAATTCCGACTTTTGGTCGTCCGCTTCCGGTCAGAAAAATGTATGACGGCCCGGCCAAACGGTCAGACTTAGGTGGGGAGTGCTCGACCAAATGTCATAGAGGGACCCTGGCAGTTATTGACGGCGCCATTTTTTTTCAATATGGCCGACTTTTTTTAAACTTTTTGAATTTTATCCTAGCGCGCTGAAATTTTGGTCACGAAATCTCGGGGTCCCCTAGATACCTATGAAAAATTTTTTTTTTGAAAAATGCTACAATTTCGGGAAAACGGGCCACTTTTATTTTGTATGGCAACTTTTAAACGGTGCGTGATAGGTGGGGAGTGCTCGACCAAATGTCATAGAGGGCCCCGAGACAAAACAAACTGCATTAAAAAAAAACAAAATGGCCGACTTTTTTTTTAATTTTTTCAAGTTGGTCCGAGCGCGCTGAGATTTGGCATGGTGGGAGATAGAAGCCTCTAGATTCTAATGAAACTAAAAAAAATTTTGGAAAAATTTGTCGAAAGTCGAAATGTTCTCTGATATAAAGTGAGAATTTAAGCAACTTATTGGTAAATTTATCACATCAACAAAATAGCTAACTGTAATAGACAATAATATATGCATAATAACATTTAGTTTTAAGTTATGCCTATTTAAACTTTATTTCAAGTATATTCTCTTGTTTAAACAATAATTTCCATGTTGCAGGAATGTTCTGAGAACATTCTCGAGAACGTTTCCGCTTTTTGGGAATGTTCTGCAATTTGTACATTGCTACCTATAACTACCGGAAAATGTACAAATTGTTTGTTTACTTTTTTTTAATACCTAAAGACTATAAGTATTATTTTTATCGGGTTTAGTTACCTGATAAAAATAATATTTATAGTCCTAAAATTTAAAGTCATAATACAGCATTATGATTTTATAATATAAAATTACTATTACAGGGAAGTTATAGATGGTCAAGCAAATCTTGTCAGTAGAAAAAGGCGCGAAATTCAAACTTTCTATGGGACGATATCCTTTCGCGCCTACATTTTTCAAATTTGCCGCCTTTTTCTACTGACAAGATCTGCTTGACCCAGTATATCTTATTGCATTTTAAGAAAAAGTGAAGACCTCATCTATTAAACCTTAAAAAAATCTGTATGACGTGTATAGACGTCGAAACCAACTGACGTGTATACCCGTCGGTTTACGAAGATGACAATTCAGTGAATGGATTCAACAATGGTGAATCGCACAAAAGGGCTCAGAAATCTCAGAATGTATCAGACATAACAAAAGATAAGATTGACCTAGTAAAAAGCTTGTAATATTCTTATTCAATTTGTTATATGGTCAATAACTATTTATGTCAGCTCGAACTAAATACATTAATCGATAAATTTTTTATTCGACTAATTAATCGAATAAAAAAGTTAAAATGTATCAGATACCGTAAAATGGGGTGAGTTGGGTGAAATTTGACTTTCAAACCTCGATAAAATTTTATTTTTACATGTGAAAACTGAATGGTGTATATAATAAGTGGTTCGGACGTTTGTATTTTAGTTTGTATTTTATTTTGGGTAGTTCCATTTCATAACTTTGACGATAAAGAGGAAAACCCACTTCACCCCGTAGTGCCTCGTATTTGGGGTGAGAGGGTTTTTCATACAAAGGTGATTTTGGAAGATTGTTGGATCGATTTTTTTTTATTATGCGTATTACTATAGCCTCATTTTAAATTGGAATAAGGTTTACTCGAGTAATTCCGAATGTCGAAAACTGTCGGATAATTCCGAAAAGAGACTTTTATTATGATGGAATTAAGGGTGATTTTCATCTGAATTTCGGAATTATCCGACATTCGGTATTACCCGAATACACCTTACATTATTTTTGTAGCAGTGGCCTTAAAATCCCTTCTCACCCCCCCCTCAATCCTTCTCTCCCCATTCATAACCCAACTCTCCCCGCGAAACCTACTCACCCCGTTTTACGGTAATGAAATAAATTAAAAAGCCCACAATTTTAAAAAAGATAATCGCCAAATTTTACTCGCGATTAAATTAATAGCAATTTAGTCTACTTAACATACGATTGAAATTGAATTAATCTGAATATTGCGATATTCATAAAAAGGTATGTCAGATTTAAGAAACCGTTGATAGGCTTCGCACGGGTTACACATAACCTTAACAAATTATACACCTAAACCTTCCTTAAGAATCACTCTATTGATAGGTGAAAACAGCATGAAAATCGGTTCAGTAGTTTTCGAGTTTAACGCGAACATACATATATACAGACAGATGCGGCAGGGGACTTTGTTTTATGAGGTGCAGTGTTGTCATTTTACATTTTTGTTAGAAAGGAACAAAAAATCGATTGAATACTTATTTATTTTTACTTAATATTAATATTAATATTGTTGTGTAAAATATGAGTTTCTGAAATTAATGGAGGTAGAGTCGGACCAAGAAAATTCTGCAGCGGATTTGATAGCCCATGCAGTGGAAGTGTTATTTTAAACGACAAACTTCTATGAAATTACAACAAGCACTTGCACTGCGTGGGCTATCAAATCCGCTGCAGTCTTTTCTTGGTCAAAATCTACGTAAATTTAATATGTTTTTAAAACTAACTCTTTTCACTGCGTTTGAGTCATCATCATCATCATCATCTCAGCCGTAAGACGTCCACTGCTGAACATAGCCTACCCCTTGGATCTCCATACGTGCCGGTTGGAAGCGACCCGCATCCAGCGTCTTCCGGCAGCCTTAACAAGGTCGTCTGTCCATCTTATGGGTGGACGTCCTACGTCGTGCGTTTGAGTGTGTTTGTCCATGTTTTGACGCGACCACACGTCGCCCCGTGCGGGTTGGTGATTACTTATGCATATATGAATTAGTGAGACGGCACCCATAGGGAAAGCGTAACGGTTTCTAGTTAAAATATCTAATAAACTACAAGATTAACTTGGCCAACTTGGCTGCAGGTAAATTGTATAGTTTATATAGAGTTTAAAGGGACCCACTGATTAACAGTCCGCTGGACGGTATCGGCCTGTCAGTTGTTCGGAACTGTCATAATTTTGTTCTAACTGACAGGCCGATACCGTCCGGCGGACTGTTAACCAGTGGGCCCCCTAAAAGGTACCTATAAATAAACTCGTTAACAGATGTCGTTTGTAGTGAGGATGTGTTGTTAACGGACATGTTCTTTAATGGACATTGTTATCTTTAGAACATGTTTCCTTTTGGTTCTATAAATAGTAGGTACATTTATATGTAAGTACCTGTCTGAAGTCAGGGGAGCCTAGCCAAGATGGCAATCTTACGACAAACGCCAATCAAAAAGTCATAATAATTATCGCGCTACTTTACCGCACTAATACCTACAATTAGCACATTACGTAACTATTTCGGAAATTTTAACTGCCTATTGTACGTATGTACTGTAAAACGTTGTACGATACACGTGCGAATAGGTAATTCGCAACCCGTCTCGATTTAAAAGACTCCCTTCGTTCGTGTTTTAATTTTCGCCACTCGGTGCGAATTTCCTATTTTTCGCACTTGGATCTTAATATAATATTATAGAGCTGCCATTCTCAAAGTGTGTTCCGCGGAACCCTAGGGTTCCGCAAAGCCTCTGTTGGGGTTCCGCGAAAATATACTTGTAATAATAAGAAAAAAACCAGCTCTTCTATAGATATATCTGGTCCACAGTGATGAACGAAAATTTTTAATTTGGGGTTCCGTCAAATATTTCGCTTGCCGAAAGGGTTCCGTCACCAAAAAAGTTTGAGAACCGCTGTTATAGACAGTTACAGACACTTTCCATAAAGGTCATATATAAAAGGAAAGCCAAACTTCAGCTTGACTAAAGGCGCGATTCTGGAAATGAATTAGAGATTAACTAGATACGATATAGTAAAGATATGTGACGTCCCACGGGTAAAGGTAACTTATAGCGGTTGGCGCTTACGCTATTATTAAGGTCGCTCTAATATTATCGCGGTGCTATGCGACGTAAGCGCCAGCCGCCATAAGGTACCTTTTGGCGAGGAACGTCACATAACTTTACTATTTCATATCTACTAAGCTGAATCTCTAATTAATTTCCCGAATCGCGCCGCCAGCCGGCATAAGGTACCTTTTGTCTTGGGACGTCACATATCTTTACTATTTCATATCTAGTATATAAGATAAATAAAGTCTATGAAAAAAACGTGCCTCGGACGGCCAAGGAAAAGTCATTCTCGAATAGATGGCGCCATTACCTTTGGCCTATTCTCGGCTAGATGGCGTTAACGACACCGTTTGGTATTTAACAATTTTAACACATATCAGTGAAAGAACATGGGTCAGTAGGGAACAATAAAAATTAAGAATCATTTATCCGTAGACATATTTTGATTATTTTATACATTTTCAATTTTATTTTAAGTTTTAATCGTGTGTCGATAGATGGCAGTAAATGTACCGTGACTACAAAATTGACAATGACAGGACCCCTCTATACTATCTATTATTTTTTACCCGACTACGGCAACGCAAAAGGAGGGTTATGATTTTGACCGGTATGTATGTGGGTATGTATGTATGTATGTATGTTCATCTGTTCCCTCATAACTTCTAAAGTACTTATTATAATTTAACAAACGATGTGTCATTCGAATCGTCTTAATCGTCCGCTGGTTATAGGCTATATGGCATCACAAAAAAATGAACATTGCGCCCTCTAGAGGCCATAAAGTCACGAACCAAAAAACTAAAATTAAGTAATGATGATGTGTTATACATCATTGGAAAGAACTCAATTAGCACATTTCAAATATATAAATATTGTTAGCTTTTGCACCCGGCTTTGCTTGCATGCGCCAGATAAAACATTAATTTATCGGTTAGGTGATTCGAACTATGAATCTACAAGCGCTCTGGATTCTATCCGCGTGTTACTCGACTACGGCGATACAAGAAGGTTTTTGCAAAAGAAATTTGTTTGGCCGCTATACATGGTGTTTTTTTAATGTCCTGCAACATTTTATAACGTGAACAGGTATAGAAGTCCTGATCAGCCAAAATGTATGATACAGTCAATTTTTTTACAAGATACAAGGTACTTCGGCGCCCTCGTACTAAAATTGTCGGGCGTAGCCCGACGTACACGTTCCAAAGCCGGGCGCCGTCGGCGCCCTCATACTAAAAGTGTCGGGCGTAGCCCGACGTACGCGTTCCAAAGCCGGGCGCCTTCGGCGCCCTCATACTAAAAGAGTCGGGCGGAGCCCGACGTACGCGTTGCAAAGCCGGGCGCCGAACCTCATACTAAAAGTGTCGGGCGTAGCCCGACGTACGCGTTCGAAAGCCGGGCGCCTTCGGCGCCCTCATACCAAAAGAGTCGGGCGTAGCCCGACATAGGCGTTCCAAAGCCGGGCGCCTTCGGCGCCCTCATACTAAAAGACTCGGGCGGAGCCCGACGTACGCGTTCGAAAGCCGGGCGCCTTCGGCGCTCTCATACTAAAAGAGTCGGGCGGAGCCCGGCGTACGCGTTCGAAAGCCGGGCGCCTTCGGCGCCCTCATACTAAAAGAGTCGGGCGTAGCCCGACATACGCGTTCCTAAGCCGGGCGCCTTCGGCGCCCTCATACTAAAAGCGTCGGGCGTAGCCCGACGTACGCGTTCCAAAGCCGGGCGCCTTCGGCGCCCTCATACTAAAAGAAACGGGCGTAGCCCGACGTGCGCGTTCCAAATCCGGGCGCCTTCGGCGCCCTCGTACTAAAAGGGTCGGACGTAGCCCGACGTACGCGTTCCAAAACCGGGCGCCTGCGGCGCCCTCATACTAAAGTGTCGAGCGTAACCCGACGTACGCGTTCCAAAGACGGCCGCCATCGGCGCCCTCATAGGCACTAAAGGAGTCGGGCGTAGCCCGATATAGGCGGCGCTCTGCGTACATTTCTGTACTGAGGACGCCCGCGCAAAAGTAATATAAAGTGACTTCAAAAAGTTAGTAACGAAATCATGACCCCAAAATTAATTAAATAAAAAATAAGTTCAAAAACTAAAACCCGACTACTGCAAATCGCGCTCTAAAAAGTATGAAACAAGATAGAATTCTTATCTACAATTATCAAGCAGGAAATATTATAAATGTTACCATTTTTTTATATAAAAATACAACGTAATATAATTTACTGTTTTTTTTTATATATTTACAGAGATTCAGAGGATCGCCGTGGTCGTATGCCACGATTATAAACTTAAAAGTAATGTGGCATACGACCACGGCTATCCTCTGATTCTCTGTAAATATATAAAAAAAATCAGTAAATTATATTACGTTGTATTTTTATATAAAAAAATGGTAACATTTATAATATTTCCTGCTTGATAATTGTAGATAAGAATTCTATCTTGTTTCATACTTTTTAGAGCGCGATTTGCAGTAGTCGGGTTTTAGTTATTGAACTTATTTTTTATGATAATACCTATTTGACGCGCCGTCATTGCTGCATATTCCCAGTTTGGGCGTCGCAAGAGTCTTACAGTTGGTGCCCGGTTCTATTAAAAGATAGCCTCATTATTGGGCGCCATTTTTAGATTTAACTATAAACTGTTACCATAAAAAGAAGAGTTCAAAACAACAGATTGGGTAATTGAGTCGGACCAAGAAAAGTCTGCAGAAATTTTGACAGCACACGCAGTGCCAGTGTTATTTGTACGTCATAATTTCATAGATGTTTGACGTTTAAAATAACACCTGCTCGGCGTGTGCTGTCGAAATCTCTGCAGACTTTTCTTGGTTTAACTTTAGAGGCCGTTCAGTTTACAATAACACCATGTATAAAGTAATTGAATCGGACCAGGACAAGTCTGCAACGATTTTGATAGCCCAGGCAGTGCGAGTGTTCTTTTAAGCGTCAAAATTCTATGAAATTATGACGTATAAATAACACTTGCACTCAGTAATTCGTTGAACCTAAGAGAGTCAAAAAACAAGGGCATTTCACGAGAATGTCGCTTACGTAACGCTTTTGCCTTGTCTACTGCTGCTAATTTGTTAACCTAGCGGCGTAGCACGGTCACGTTTTTATCCCTTGTCAACATGCCTGTCACGTTCTAACAAGTATGTAAGTGCGAAAGGGACGCGCATAGTGATAGGCGATAAAAATGGAACCGTGCTGCGCCCGCTAGACATGAAATATTACCAGGCGGCCTAGCACGGTCGCGTTTTTATCCTCTTTTTATCCCTTGTCACCATGCCTGTCACGTTCTAACAAGTACGTAAGTACAAAAGGGACGCGCATAGTGATAGTCGATAAAAAACCGGGCAAGTGCGAGTCGGACTCGCGCACGCAGGGTTCCGTACCATAAAGCAAAAAAAAAAATCGGAAAAAATGCAAAAAGAAAACGGTCACCCATCCAAGTACTGACCCCGCCCGACGTTGCTTAACTTTGGTCAAAAATCACGTTTGTTGTATGGAAGCACTTAAATCTTTATTTTATTCTGTTTTTAGTATTTGTTGTTAACAGAAATACGTCATCTGTGAAAATTTCAACTGTCTAGCTATCACGGTTCGTGAGATACAGCCTGGTGACAGACGGACGGACGGACGGACGGACAGCGAAGTCTTAGTAATAGGGTCCCGTTTTACCCTTTGGGTACGGAACCCTAAAAATGGAACCGTGCTGCGCCCGCAGACCCAATATCTTTCTTAGCATTTTCAGAAGTATTAGAAGAATGGCGTTGCGTAAGCGACATTCTCTTGGAAAGTCCCAAAAAAATACAAAATAGAGTATATTAATATACATGTTAATTAAAAACCGGTTATAATTAAATCTTCGAAGTATTCCTGTACGGATATGATGGTCGTTCTTGTCTACGTGACAGCGTGATAAAACGGTGTCCGTCACTTTCTATCCCACTGTGTTAAAAAGTGACAGTTGTTTTATCACATGGATAAAGATGGATAAAGCTATATGGCTAGCTATGGATATAGATATAATACGCCGGCTGAAATACATACAATTTTCATATTCAGTGCAATTATTTTAAATGTAAATCGAGATGGCTAATCACAAGCACCGGGATTCTATCTGGGTTATTGATAACATACGATCTGTCAAACGCCTGTCACTTCAGATAAGATAGGCTTGAATCCTGTCAACACAGTTTAAAAGTGGTACTGGTATCACATGAAAATAGACTGAAGAGTTTTTAGAAACAATGAAGTCAGTATCATTAACAGCCATTTGCAACGTACGAGTTTCTCGCATATAAAATAGCATAAAACATAAAATAAGACACATTATTTGAAAGAGTAAGGTGGTGGTACTAGTGCTCGACATGCTAATGCCCAATAGATGATACCTTGCTGTCACCTCTATTGACAATGACTTAAGTTTCAAGATGACATGTACTGGGACCGCGTCGAGCACAAGTAACACCACCTTATTTCAAGCTATGAATTAACATGCGATATAAGATTATAAAGAATATAATCCTGTCAACTACTTATTTGTCATTTTCAAATTTGGTCCTTCGGACAAATTTTGTAAAAAATATTGTTATTGATTTAATCCCTCTCAATTAACAACCCCCACCCCACTGATTAACAGTCCGCCGGAGGGTATCGGCCTGTCAGTTAGAACAAAAATTTGACAGTTCCGAGCAACTGACAGGCCGATACCGTCCGGCGGACTGTTAATCAGTGGGCCCTTTAATAAAATGAATATTTAAGTGGGGCTCCCATACAAGAAACGAGAAACGTGATTTTTTTGCAGTTTTTTTGCCTAATGGTACGGAACCCTTATAGTGCGCGAGTCCGAGTCGCACTTGACCGGTCTTTTAATATACGTAGTAAAATAGTTTCGGAACCGGTTTAGCCAAGTGTAGATTAGGCGTAAGAGATCATCTGATACTGATAAGATGGAGATAACGGCTGATAACGCTGTTGGTGCGCACACGCACCTCTACCAGTATAGCGCAAGTTACAAATTACTAGAGATGCACCAGATATTCGGTCACTATCCGGTATCCAGCCTATCCGGCCACTAATGTTACTAAGCAATTGTTATTAAGCACACTAATTGTTATTAAGCAATAATTAATCTGTGAAATGTAAATATATGTAGAGTAAATGCATGTTAGTAATTAAGTATGTATAGTAAAATTTGCACGCCGTAAGTCGGCAGAATTGCGCTGGACTTATATTTCTATCTAACATCTGTGTAACCATGATTCTAGCAAATAAATAAATTACATTACATTACAATGTAATATTTCGTAGTCGACATCTAGCGACATGTAGCGGAATTTATCAGTACCTACTGCTTGTTGACAATAGATGTCGGACGAAAACTTTTTGTCGCCTATAGTTCGTTTCTTTTAGCATTAGAAAGAACTCCGCAGAAGCAAGCGTGCAGTTTTTATCAGGGTCGTTAATTGTTAATAATTATTGAATTATCTAATGTAGCATGGTCAATACATATAATTTACTTCAAGTTGTTGCCGCTAAAAGTACCAGATTTAGAACCGCAAGCGAACTTCTGCGAAGTTCTTTCTAATGCTAAAAAAAACGGACTATAAATAGTGTTTAGTTTTATAAGTTTATAAAATATGTTTGTATGTTAGTCTGTAAGGTATTTGTAATATAGGCATTGTTGCCTGATTTAAGTTTCCAAATAAATAAATAACCGAATTTCTGGAAGTATGTATATTTTCAACACCTTCAGCTTATAATATTACCTACTTAGTTGTAACTTGTACTTGTTTAGTAGCATTTCATAGAAATACATAGAAAACAGTCGTGTCGCAGATACGTGTCTTGTCTGCAGTCGCGACATGTCACCGGGTTACAACATGTACCTTAAAGCTTTAAATACCAGGGTCCGCTTTTCGTATCCCGGGGGCATAGTCAAGATGACAATGGTTGATAGAATACGCCAATCGAAACTCGCCTTTCGGCTCGTTTCATTAACCCGCACCCGTGTTTCAATCCCTATCATCACCTATGTAGCACATCACTACCATTCATTATAATCTACTCGCTACGCTCGTGGTTAAATTTTGGAATCTTTCGCTTGCTGATTTTGACTTTTTGTGGGTATCAAATATCAATATTAGCACGAGAGGTTAAACAACAACTTTGCCCCCGAGCGAAACAAATAACTATTTCCTTACTTCCGAAACATTTAGGTAATTTGCATGCTTATCAGTTCAATGAACGATAACCCGGTTTTGACTCTAAAAATATCTACTTTGCGGTTTACACCCTTAGATTTTTCTGTAATAAGTACAGTCAAGGAATTTAAATTCCGACCCATTTCGTACTTTGTCACAGTGACAATCAATATGAAAGCCGCTAGAGACCTCATACGGTTGTCACTGTGACAAAGACCGAAATGGGTCGGAATTTAAATTCCTTGACTGTACGAGTAGTAATAAGTATATTGTTGAAGAATATATTCATAGAAGCTATATTCATATAGGTATATACAAAAACATGTCAAAAAACAATAAATAATTAATATACAGGGTGGAAAGATAAGTCGGGCCCTGGAGGGAAACTACCTTAAATCCTTAAGCTGGCTCATTTTACTTAAAGGAGACATTCCTTTATTTTTAAAAAGAAACAAAACTGCATTCAAAGATTTTCTAAAACTCGCTTGTCTCGCCCGGGACTCGAACCGACTAAAAATTCAAAAAAATAAAAACTCGTAATTTTATTCTACCAGTCGATACAGTTAATGTTAATGATAACATTTCTTCAAGAAACATTAGGTCTTACACTCGTCTGTCGTACAAAATATCCATAAAATCTAATATATAGTACTTAGATTTTTTTAGACAAGCCAAATTGAAGAAAAAAAGAAAAATACTTTGAATGCAGTTTTGTTTCTTTTAAAAAATAAAGGAATGTCTCATTTAAGTAAAATGAGCCAGCTCAAGGATTTAAGGTAGTTTCCCTCCAGGGCCCGACTTATCTTTCCACCCTGTATATGAATAGATGTATTAATATATACCTACATAAATAGTAATTTATGAATAGCCCTTTATTGTGTGTGTGTGTGTGTGTGTTTGAAGGGAGGCATGTCCCAGTTAGTGTTATCAACCTGTCGAGTCAACAAGCTTATCAGTGGGTCTGTTTTGGTGTCGCTATCTACGTAACTGGATACCAGAGATGTTGTTCAGACTTTTTTACTGAAAATGGAAATGCTGGCAACAAAATATAGTTGAACCAAGGGAAGATTTTGATAGCACACGCAGTGCAAGTTATGGAAGGTTGAGGTAGTGCAAGTGTTATTTTAAATGTCAAACTTTGAGATTATGACACTGTATGTACACTGCATGCACTGTATTGTCACTGCCAAGTTGGTGCAAACTTAGCTTGGTCGGTACTATAAAAATAAAACGTTACCGGTAGCTTTAAAGATAAATGATTAAAAATAACTTCAACATTCGTATTCCATACATTTATAAATAAAATAAACGTGCTCATGAAATAAACATAAAAAATAACGAGCCTCGGTGATAATTAAAAGTCATGTGGCGGCCATTTTGAATTTCCTTCATCAACATCAACAGCTAAACTTTTTATCTGTGTCGGATCGTTTTGCTTTTTTGGCTAATTGATATCAGTTTTGAATACTACGCCTCTCATTGCGGCATAGTAAATGAGGCCATTTTGGCCATTTTTGAAGGGCACTAGCGCCATGAAAAACAAAAATATCAAAAAAAGCAAAACGGTCCGACACAGATATTGACAATATTAATCTGTGTTGAAAAAATCATTGCTCTAGCATCTAGCATCAAAACCCACGGAGGAAACAGTCGAGTACGTTTGTATGGCGAAATGACCACTCCTGTTGGCTCTTAAATTAAGACGATAGTCGCTGCATTTGCACATGTAACTTAAATAACCAAACGTAAACGCTTTCAAATCAAACAATACATACACGTGGTCGTAATCTGCAATGCACTGAATTTTGCAATTGAAAAAATACGCCGCATGTAAGCTTATACAATGGCGCGTTATGTAAAAGTATGTACCGGGTGTGGCCTGTAACACGAGCAAATAATTAAAACATAGATTGTACTCCTCAAACGGTGACACTTTTGTTCAACAACTTTGAAAAATTATGAAGTATTTAGACTCCCTATTTTTCATACAAAATAAATATTATCTTCAATGGACGCCATCGCCACGCCATATCATTGTGATTGACGTTGCTTGTCACGCCTTAAACATAACAAAATTCGCAATACATTGCGTCTTAGAATAAACTTTAAAGTGTATTAAAAATAAAACCACAAGTTATTTTTAAAAGTCGCTGAACAAATGTTGATTCATATGAGGAGTACAGCCTACAGTTTATTTTTTTGCTCATGTTACAGGCCACACCCGGTATATGTGTACATTACAATTCCTACTCTTACATTTTTCCATGCCTAATGCCTAAGGTAAACGTACTAGTGCTCGACATGCTAATGCCCAATAGATGACATCCCGCTGTCACCTCTATTGGCAATGACTTAAGTTTCAAGATGACATGTACTGGGACCGCGTCGAGCACCAGGCCCCGTAGCCAACATGCCAATCGCTAACGCTGTGTAGCGAACGAAACGCAACTGTCTGTCATATTAATATGAAAGAGTGATAGAGACACAAAGCGATTATACGGCGAAGCGCAAGCGATCGTCACTTTGGCTAGGCCGCCTTAGTAGTAGCCATGTCTACGAGTACGTAAAAGACGGATAATACGAAGTATGCATGTAATTTCCATACGGCCTTTTCATTCTGGTTATGTAAGTAGCCTTGGAACGCTGATAACAACGTGTTTCAGTCAGCCACAGCGCAGTTTTCACGGCTTATTCGTTTGTTTACACAATTTTACTGTAGATGGCGGTTTAGCTTTAGAACGGTTTTCTAAAACGCGCTGAGAATATTGCTAACAATGTTAGCCAAAGGATGGTGGACACATTTCTGAAGAGATATTTTGGCACTCGAATGGAGTGAAATACTTTCTGCAATAATTCAGTTTTTTATTGTTATATTCTCTGTATTTGCTGCGGGGTGCTTTAAGTATCAATTTACAATATATTACGTAGGTATTCATTTGTCAATTCAAACCACATAAAAAAATAACCCCTATGGGGCGATTCTGTTTGTCTGTCTGTCATGTCGCTAAATGTCTCCTCTAAAAGTATGTTAAAATTTTAGGAATAACTCGTACGCATAGAAAGTGAATTATTTACTTACAACACAAACGTCGCCCAATATTACAGGGTTCTAGTTACCTTTTCAAGATAGTTGGAATTCGACTTATGGTAACATTCCATTTCTAACCGCAGCTGCACTACCGGTACAACGCGTCGCTGTCATTGTCAATTTCCACAGTAAAATTGACAGTAGTGCAGCTGTAGTTGGAAATGGAATGTTACCCTTAAAGTGACATTCCATTTCCAACTGCAGCTGCAATACTGTTCATTTTCTATGGAAATTGACAATGACAGCGACGCGTTTCCATAGTAAAATGAACAGTATTGCAGCTGCAGTTGGAAATGGAATGTCACTCTTAATGTCACTATGATAACGTTCAAATTTCAATTCGATAAAAGTGAAACAGAATCCTGTAATATTGGGCCATAGACGTGTCAAATTCCTATACTCTGTATCTTTAATAGGTAGTTAAATAAATAATTTGTACATTTTCGGGTAGTTATAACATTTATAGATTAACTAACCAAATACAAAACCACCTGGATCTGTCACTGAACGATCTGACTTTAACCTACATTATTTGATCATGTAATGATTTCATCTACCCTCAACTGGCTTAAGGAGCCATTTGAGGGTAGATTTTCTTTACTCTTTTTAGGGTTCCGTACCCAAAGGGTAAAACGGGACCCTATTACTAAGACTTCGCTGTCCGTCCGTCCGTCCGTCCGTCCGTCCGTCTGTCTGTCACCAGGCTGTATCTCACGAACCGTGATAGCTAGACAGTTGAAATTTTCACAGATGATGTATTTCTGTTGCCGCTATAGCAACAAATACTAAAAACAATAAAATAAAGATTTAAGTGGGGCTCCCATACAGCAAACGTGATTTTTGACCAAAGTTAAGCAACGTCGGTCGTGGTCAGTACTTGGATGGGCGACCGTTTTCTTTTTGCTTTTTTTTCCGTTTTTTTTTTGCTTTATGATACGGAACCCTTCGTACGCGAGTCCGACTCGCACTTGCCCGGTTTTTTTAAATACCTAAAGATACAGACTATAGTAGGTAGGTTTCTAACACGTGCATTTGTTATCAACCAATAACGGCTTATCTGTGCATTGATTAGTTTTCAATAGCAATTGGTTCAAGTCGGCATCTGTTCGGCCGTGACATATTTTTACGTAGTTTTGACCGAGAGCGAGCGAAGTCACAACTTTAAGAAAAATGCTTTCATATTCCTGGGGACCTAGCAAAAGTGACAATCGTACCGTACATTCAAATAATTAAATTTCCTACCCATTTTGTACAGTCACCTGCAATAATATGTTGCTCTTCGAAGGACGCAAAAATATCTGACACGATCTTATTTGTGGAGTCATAAAATCGTGTGACATATTTTTGCGGCCTTCGAAGAGTAGGTAACATGTTATAGCAGATTTACCAGATGACAGGAATTTTCCTGACATGTCAGGAATTTTGGCCTTTTGTCAGGAATGGCGACGGAACACGAAAATGTCAGGAATTTTTGGAATTTATAGACTTTTGTATAAAGTACCTTTTTATTACTTCAATTAACACAAATAATAAATTTAATAATGAAGGAAGATGCAGAAGGCGGTTATTTTGGACACGGCGCGTATAGTACGTTGGTTCCTCACTCTGCGGCCCTGACCACCGGCAGCTTGGGCCCTGCCCCGCTGCCGGCGGCACCCTAGGTTAGGTTTTTTATAATGTGTTTATATGTATTTTTTATTGTTTTGTAAGTATTTTTATATTTTACTTTTATATTCATATTATAAATGACCTAGCCTAAGAAGAAAGATAAATAAAGAGAATTTAATAAAAAACTTAAATTAATAAACGCTGCTATCGGCTCAATCGGGTGGCCATCGCTAACGGCTAGACCCCGTCGTCAAAAATATCAATGTCAGGAAAAATATTTGGAAATCAGGAATTTTGTCAGGAAATTCTAAATTTGTATCTGGTAACCCTAATTGCAGGTGACTTGACTGACTGTACTTTGTTACAGTGTCAAAGCGCGCTGAAGCGCTGGTGGCCTAGCGGTGAGAGCGTGCGACTTGCAATCTGGAGGTCGCGGGTTCAAACCCCGGCTCGTACCAATGAGTTTTTCGGAACTTATTGTACGAAATATCATTTGATATTCACCAGTCGCTTTTCGGTGAAGGAAAACATCGTGAGGAAACCGGACTAATCCCAATAAGGCCTAGTTTACCCTCTGGGTTGGAAGGTCAGATGGCAGTCGCTTTCGTAAAAACTAGTGCCTACGTCAAATCATGGGATTAGTTGTCAAGCGGACCCCAGGCTCTCATGAGCCGTGGCGAAATGCCGGGATAACGCGAGGAAGGAGGGGAGACTTTGTTACAGTGTCAATCAATGAGAATAGTATGAGGTCTCTAGCGACTTTCATATCGAAAGCGAGGCGTAGACTAGCAAGAAGTTGCATGCAATTTAAGTTAATTTGCCGACTAGCTGCCGTATTCGAACATCAAGATATTCACATGGGTCATCCATTAATTACGTCACACGTTTTTCTAGGTTTTTTGACCCCTCCCCCCCCTCTTTGTCACACTTGGTCACATTTGGCAAACCCCTCCCCCCTAGTGTGACTTACTGATGAAGTTAAAGTGACGTCACAAAGTTTGGGTCTCCCCCCTCCCCAATGTCACAATATGTCACATTTTCTTGACCCCCTCCCTCCCCCTAAACGTGTGATGTAATTAATGGATGACCCCAATTAGACATTCACTAGATATGAAATAGTAACGATATGTGACGTTCCACGGCAAAAGGTACCTTATGGCCGCAATAATATTGATGGAGCGGCGTTAATAATAGCGTAAGCGCCAACCGCCATAGGGTACCCTTTGCCGTGGAACGTCGCATATCGTTACTATTTCATATCTAGTGAATGTCTAATTCATTACCCGAATCGCGCCGTAGCTGCCGTATTCGAACATCAAGATATTCACAAGAGACGACACGTACTAGATCCATTCTAGATACGTTATAGTTTAGATATCAACTAGTTCTCTTTTGCAGCGCAATTCGGGTGCCCAATGTCACGTTTACGTTAGATAGAGTAAGATATCTATTAGATGTGAATTGGATCTCTAAGTCATATCCTGTGGAAATCGTTCAAGAGTATCTTCAGAATCGCGCAAATGTCAAATTTGACAGGTTAGATCTTAAATATATCGTTATCGTATCTTGGTGATGTCTATAAGATATCTAATGTCTATTTCAAAATCCGAATCGGGCCCTAGGTAATAAGATAAACTGCCTTGCATTCAAATGTTTGATCAAAAGCCGCAATGTACGAGTAGGTACAGTCGCCATCAGATATATCGGAGCGGTCAAGGTGCTCACAAATATCTGAACGCGCCTCTATTGTCAGGGCGTTAGAGTGTGTGTGTTCAGATATTGTGAACACCTTGGCCGCTCCGATATATCTGATGGCGACTGTACTGACAATTTCATGCAAGTTACCTAATGTTTCACAAATAAAGCATTCTGATTCTGATTCTGATTCTGAAGTTTTTGCTAGTCTAACGGCACGATTCGGGAAATGATTTAGAGATTCACTAGATATGAAACAGTAAAGATATGTGACGTTCCACATCAAAAGGTACCTTATGGCGGCTGGCGCTTACGCTATTATTAACGCCGCTCCAATATTCAGCCGGGGCAATGGTACCTTTTGCCGTGGAACATCACATATCTTTACTATTTCATATCTAGTAAATCTCTAATTCATTTCCCGAATCGCGCCGTAAACCTCGCTTTAAAAATGGCTACGGAACCCTAAAACTCAAATACAAATAGTTCTCAAGGTCACTTTCTCAGACTGAAGAGGCGTACTATTATTGACCTTTCTCGGCTAAGTGCTACGGCGTAGCAGCGCTACGCCTCGTAGAGGGCCTTGGATTCATCTGAACAATTATTATGCTTTATTCATAGAGATATGGAGGCTGAATTTGCTTTAAATTTTATCTGGTTTTCATCTTATTTTCATACGACCTTGACCGTGAGTACCGTGTGACCGTTAAGGGGCCCACTGATTAACAGTCCGCCGGACGGTATCGGCCTGTCAGTTGTTCGGAACTGTCAAAATTTTGTTCTAACTGACAGGCCGATACCGTCCAGCGGACTGTTAATCAGTGGGCCACTTTACGGACGATGCAAAAACGCTCTTAGCGGCTGGCACTAATTGAAAACGTCGAAAAAACTAACTGTAAATAATGTAAAAATTAACGTCTTTAAATGTTTATCGTCCAAAAAGGTTACTTAAAAGTTAATTCTACCAGTCAAGACGAAAAACCTTTACTTTATCACTCTATAGTGATGCTGATGAGTTTAGTGAATAAAATGCAAGTTTTCCATCAGTTTTTGAAGAATAAAGATCGCCTTCATGGCTCATCAGCTAGTGATGGTGAAAATTTAAATCCTGTTCTAAACCATTTATTGTAAACTATCGGCGCGATTCGGGAAATGTAAGTAGTAGAGATTCACTAGATATAAAATAGTAAATATATGTGACGTCCCACGGCAAAAGGTACCTTATGGCGGCTGGCGCTTACGTCGCATAAGAGATTCGCAGTATTAGAGATTCACTAGATATGAAATAGTAAATATTATGTGACGTTCCACGGCAAAAGGTACCTATGGCGGCTGGCGCTTACGTCGCATAAGGTACCTTTTGCCGTGGAACGTCACATATCTTTACTATTTCATATCTAGTGACTCTCTAATTCATTTCCCGAATAGCGCCTTATGTGAGGTGTGCAATGAGTAATGTAAACCTACGCAAAAATGCCTTGACAACTCTACTTTGAAGTCGGTTAATGGTGACAACTTTTCTTTGAAGTCGGTTAATGGGGAAACCTGCCAACTGCATTGTAATAATAACACTTTAAACTCTCGCGTTTTGTACACATATTTATAATTACACAAATTAATTGATTAATTGGGGGCCAGTGATTCAAATGTTGAAACCAGCGGATATATCTTCGGACCAGTGTACGGATACTGTGAGTGTTGCGTGTCGTGCCGTGGACAATAAACATTAAACTTTAACCGTTAAAGTTAAAGTTGAAGTTAACGGGTAGCTGCAAATTCTTTGTCTACCCCGAACATTTTTATAAACTAATTTCGGTTAGTTTAGTGGTGTTTTATTAATATCTCCGTTGACATTTGTCGGGACGTCAGTCTTTCCGCGACCACAGCTGGTGCAACTCAGCTGAAACGTCGGAATTAAAGGTAAAAACAATTAAATTATATCACGGTAGACCCGTTTGTGTAATTAAACCTGCCAACTGCATTGTATATGTATACCTATTCATGCTCTAACTCTCAAGCTGGGCTCCGAGTCGGGTGCCAAACGGCGAGGCACTGCAGTGACCTTGGGAAATCGATAAAAACAGCTAGACATAAGCCTGTCTAGGCATAAACTTATAGCTAAGCATACAACATACATACCTATACATATAAAACAGAACCCCTAAGGGCCACTTGCACCATTCCACTTGCATAATCCAGTGTCAAATTGTACTGGTAACCATGGTAAATCCAGGTTTAATGGGTTAACCCCGGGTTAGTGGAATGCAAGTGGGCCCAAGTGTTCATTCGATAGCTTGACGGACGTGCCGTTTTGAATGAGATTGTGAACAGCACGCCAAGCGGGATGTTTTGGAAACTCAATATTCTTACAAATTGAGACTTAATGCAAACTCGAACGTCACGTCACGCTATAGAATGAAATGTACACTAGACTAGTGTAGGTACATTTAATTCTATAGTTCGTTATATTATATAGTTAGTTCCATTACTATAGTTCGTTTTTAGGGTTCCGTAGCCAAATGGCAAAAAAACGGAACCCTTATAGATTCGTCATGTCTGTCGGTCTGTCTGTCCATCCGTATGTCACAGCCACTTTTTTCCGAAAGTATAAGCAATATACTGTTGAAACTTGGTGAGTAGATGTATTCTGTGAACCCCATTAAGATTTTTATACAAAAATAGAAAAAAAACAACGGGTTCCCCATACATAGAACTGAAACTTAAATTTTTTTTTTCATCAAACCCTGCATACGTGTGGGGTATCTATGGATAGGTCTTCAAAAATGATATTGAGGTTTCTAGTATCATTTTCTTCTAAACTGAATAGTTTGCGCGAGAGACACTTCCAAAGTGGTAAAATGTGTGCCCCCCCCCCCCTGTAACTTCTAAAATAAAAGAATGATAAACCTAAAAAAAATATATCATGTACATTACCATGCAAACTTCCACCTGGCAAGTAGTTTTTAGTGTTCCGTACAAAACTTTGTTTACGGAACACTTATTTTTTAATACGTCATAAACCGTAAACCCCAATTTTATTATGTTACTTGCTGTTACGGAACCCTTCATGGGCGAGTCCGACTCGCACTTGGCGTGCAGTTTTTATCAGGCTCTTTAATTGTTTATAATTATTGAATTATCTAATGTAGCATGGTCAATACATATAATTTACTTCACATTATTACCGCTAAAAGTGCCGGATTTGGAATCACAAGCTTATTACTTCTGCGAAGTTCTTTCTAATGCTAAAAAAACGGACTATAAGGACCGACAACATACAGCCTAAACCATTGAAGAAAGGACCTTGAAATTTGAAACATGTTAATTGAAATAGCCCCATTAGACATAGACATAGACATAGACATCCTTTATTGGTAATGATAAATTACAGGTCACAATTTACATATTATTCAATTATTATAACTACGACATTATTTACCTATAACTTATTTGTTAATTACAGTCACAACTTTTAAAGATAATAGCGGAAGGGGCTGGGCCTAAAATACGGCGTTGCGTGAACAAGAGATTTCCTTTGGCAGGATTTCATTGGTCCTTAGGACCCAAGGATGGATTTAAGAAGTGGAGCCACCGAGATTTTTAATGTAAATTTTTAGGGGGGTGGGGCTCTCAACTTGATCTTGATATTCTATATCATTTAAGCTGTAGAGTTTGGTATCATTTTTATATAAATCAGGGATGCAGAATTCATTTATGATATCATAATGACACCATTCCGAATTCCGAAGTAAAAACATATAAAATATAAAAAATATACTTTTTTTAATTCCTCTTCACGCCTAAATCGCTAAACCAATTTAGTTAAAATTTAGTACAGAGATAGTTTGAGTCCCAGGGAATAACATAGCATACTTTTAATCTCAAAAATCATCCCTTAAGGGTGAGAAAAGGGAGGTGGAATTTTGTATGGGGATCTAATAACCGCTGAACCGATTTAGATATTTTGAGTCCCGGGGAAGAACATAGGATAGTTTTTATTTAAAAAAATCTCTTAAAAATTAAAAGCAAGGTTTTAAGGGGAATTAATGACGGTTGAACCGATTAAAAAAAAGTCACGGCAAATGTGTAACAATTATGAATCATATACGATTATTTACATTCTTTTGCGTTCATAAGTAATAGCTACTGATTTTTAAAAAGCGTTTTTCAATTAAAAGACACGTCAAGTCTTTTTCTAATGCTAAAAAGACGAACTAAAAAACACCCCTTAAACACACTTCGCGTTTGGCTTAAAGGACTCGCATCCAGGCCATAATTGTTTAAAAAAAAACACTCTTCGCATTCAAAAAATATTTGAATTTTAAATCGGAATTCTGCCGCTTGACATCCTGTATTTGTTTACATACCAGTCCTTAACTTTAACGTAATATATTCCAGTAAATCCGCGTTATGGCAACACTGGCTTGGCGCAGCCAATCAGAGTGGCGCATTGCGGGCGGAACTGGGTCAGCGGCACACGTGGCGTTATGTAACAGCTGATTTACAGAATACGGGACTAGGCTGTAAAAAACAGGGCAAGTGCGAGTCGGACTCGCGCACAAAGGGTACCGTACTATAATGCAAAAAAGAAACGGTCACCCATCCAAGTACTGACCCCGCCCGACGTTGCTTAACTTCGGTCAAAAATCACGTTTGTTGTATGGGAGCCCCATCTTAATTTTATTCTGATTTTAGTATTTGTTGTTACAGCGGCAACAGAAATACATCATCTGTGAAAATTTCAACTGTCTAGCTATCACGGTTCGTGAGATACAGCCTGGTGACAGACAGACGGACGGACGGACGGACAGCAGAGTCTTAGGTCCCGTTTTACCCTTTGGGTACGGAACCCTAAAAATACATTTAACATCACTTATTCGGAAAATGGCTTTTACAGTACATATGGTCCTACTTTCCCGCATAGTGCGTAAAATTGTACTTTTCGTGCGCATGTCAAAAGTTATAGGGCCATATGTACTGTAAAAAGTTGTACAATAAACGTGCGAAAAGGTAATTCGAATCTCGTGTCGATTTAAAACACTCCCTTCGATCATGTTTCAATTTATCGCCACTCGTTGCGAATTTCCTACTTTTCGCACTTGTATCGATAATGTACTATTACACCTATATGGTTGTTTCTTCCCTGCTAAGAGGCATCAAAATGGCTATTTCATTCTAGGACACTTTTTAATTTTTGTGCATATAAATACTTTAAATAATATTTTAAAACATAATATACCTGATGTGAAAAGTAGTATGTATGTATGCGTCACATGGTAGCATAATTATTTCCGCCTAGAATCTCTCGCTACGCGCAGGATTCTTCTGACTCTTTAAGTAAACAAAATCTACCCTCAAATGGCTCCTTAAGCCAGTAGAGCATAGTAGATGTAATGTAAATGTGATCAAATCAAAATTTCAATCGACGACCAGTCTGGCCTAGTGGGTAGTGACCCTGCCTGTGAAGCCGATGGTCCCGGGTTCGAATCCCAGTAAGGGCATTTATTTGTGTGATGACACAGATATTTGTTCCTGAGTCATGGTTGTTTTCTATGTATTTAAGTACATATTTATATATTATATATATCGTTGTCTGAGTACCCACAACACAAGCCTTCTTAAGCTTACTGTGGAACTTAGTCCATCTGTGTAAGAATGTCCTATAATATTTATTAAAAAAAATGACGGTTAAAGTTTTGTATTGGCTAACCATTTGGCGGTTAACCAATAAATGTTATCATCATCATTTGTCGGTGGAGCAATTTCCATGTTTGGCGGTCCTCCGCCTTCTCTTTGACAGCCCGATACGACACGACGTTGATCTTTTCCTTTATTTGATCCATGTACGCTCTCCTTGGTCTTCCCCTCTTCCTGTTTGCTTCAACTTTCCCTCCTATGATATTTTTGATGAATTCGTCGTGTCGTATCAGGTGCCCAAGCATCCTTCCTCTTCTATTGTCTATTATAACTACCCGAAAATATACAAATTGCTTGTTTAGGTACTTTTGTTTATAGTTCGTTTTTTTTAGCATTAGAAATAAGGTAAACAATCTTGATGTGTCTTTTAATTGAAAAACACATTTTAAAAATAAGTTACGGCAAATATGTAACTATTATGAATCTAATACGATCATTTATATTCTTCTGCTTGCATAAATGATAGTTACTGATTTTTAATAAGCGTTTTTCAATTAAAAGACATGCCAAAATCGCTTACCTTCTTTCAAGTTCTTTATAATGCTAAAATTAAAAAACGAACTATGAATACCTAAAGATACAGACTGTAATATATGTAATTTTTGACAAAAACTTATTTTACTCCAGCTGCACATCGAAAGTCATGTTATAGTTGATCAATGATCAGGTTATTCAATCCCACGGTGAAGGATACACCGAGAAATCCGTCTGTACGTAAGAATTGTTTTTATTTACGTTTTTAGCGGAATGCATTGTCCGAAGCGGAGGCGGCGGCGAAAACAAACCGTTTTTAAAACAACGCGATTCGTGTTACTGGCAACATTGCCGGCAGTGTCTGCCGTCTGAGGCGGATGGCAAGAAGTTGACTTGGCTGAATGAAGCAGATGTATATTATGTGATAATAAAAAGTACATTATTAATATACCGGGTATGGCCTGTAACATGAGCAAATAATTAAAACATACTATGTTTCTATTAGATTGTACTCCTCAAACGGTGACACTTTTGTTCAACAACTTTTAAAAATTATGAAGTATTTAGACTCCCTATTTTTCATACAAAATAAATATTATCTTCAATGGACGCCATCGCCACGCCATATCATTGTGACTGACGTTGCTTGTCACGCCTTAAACATAACAGAATTTGCAATACATTGCGTCTTAGAATAAACTTTAAAGTGTATTAAAAATCAAACCACAAGTTATTTTTAAAAGTCGCTGAACAAATGTTGGTCAGTATGAGGAGTACAGCCTACAGTTTAATTTTTTGCTCATATTACAGGCCACACCCGGTATAGCCTGGTGACAAACAGAAACACACACACACACACACACACACACACAATTGGGTGACACAGCACAGAACTTGTCACCTATAGATCTCAATTCTTTTGTCGGTGAGTCAACAACTCAACTATATTCCTAATATTGAACTTCGCTCATATTTCACATTTGTTTTTAACAATTTTCTTCTGTTTTTTGTCGGATTACTTACACCGGCAAATGATCAAATTAAATTTTCTATAAGACATCTTATGGACATGAGGTTTACCGGGAAAGATCAAAAAGATCCTAGAGCCGGACCAAGAAAAGTTTGCAGCGGATTTGATAGCCCACGCAATGCATGACAGGTTACTACTACCCTACGATGACCTATAGGTAGCCAATAAGGGTCACGCGTAGGGAGTCTCGCGCCGCGTGACCTAGTTTACGCGCTGGTCGATACTAGCCCAGTCAATGAGGCGGCCGGGATCGACAGTGATCTCACCCGTCAGATTTCAAAATTATTACACTAATAATAAAGGTCAAGAAGCGCTTATCAAGTTCCCTCATGCGCCTGATTAATACTAATCTCGTCCGTATGATTTCAAAAGAGTTATACAAGGCAGTGCAACAAGAGCCACGACACCGGGAACGATAGTACTATCCACCGTCAGATTTCATAAGTATTACACTAATAAGCGGGTCAAGAAGCACGTAGGAAGTCTCGCACCGCGTAATTCATTTCCCTCACGCGTCTGAACCCTGAGAAGCGGCCGGGATCGACAGTAATCTCGTCCGTCAGATGTCAAAAAATTTACACGCGTATAGCTAGAAGTCACGACAACACGAACAATAGTAATCGCACCCGTCATATATCAAAAGTTTTACACACAAATGCAGGAAACAAATGATCACGACACAGAACTTTAGGTGTCAATCCGCGACCTAGTTTTCTCACGCTTGTTTTGGATACGCAGCCCCAGCCAACGAATCTCGCCCGTCAGATTTTAAAAGTACTACATGTAGTAGATACAGCACATAAGGGTCACGACATAGAGCTTGGCTAGTGGACCGCGACCTAGTTTTCTTACGGGTTACGAGATATGCTACCCCAGCCAATGGGGCCGCCGAGATAGACTGTAATCTCGGTCGTCATTTCTCAAAAAGTATAACACGTAGTAGATACAAACGGTCATGACAGCTCTTGAGTTGTCTCGCGCCGCGAACATAGCGATTGATATGCTAGTGAATGAAGCTGTCGGGACTGAAAATAGTCTCAAAAATCTCAGCCGTCAGAAAAGAGTGAAATAAAAAAGAAGATTTTTTTGCAGACGGTGAATCAACTTTATTTTAACCGACTATGGAAACATTGTACTCGCTCCTTAAGCACAAGATGGCAGAATCTACTATGGACAACTTCGTGTCGGAAGCCGGTGTTGCTCGAAGATGAACAAGGAAGCGTAGTTAACAACGAGAACGGTAGATGGTAGCACTTGTTTTAGCAATGTACATGTGCACACATGTTTCTAATTCAGGCCACAAGATGGCAGAGCCTCCCCTATATTCGTCTAACTATGGAAGTGACATTAGAAAGGGACATGAAAAACATAAAAAAGAGTTAATTAGGTTTTTCCTAATCACATTAGGCGTTCGTGTTTTGTCACATACGCTATATGTACGTATGTATGACAATATTTTCCCTTGAGTAATTTGCGTAATAGCATAGTTTTTATTTGCTTTAGAATTTTTGGTATCACAATGGTTGCAAACAAGCGTACAGTCCAGCCCGTCTGATGATAATATGATAGTGAATGAGTAAAATGCTTGCGATATACGAAAAAAAACGAGTTGAAAAAAAATTCTATAATAATATAATAATTCAGCATTTTTCCATTCCATTTAGGCTTTGGCATATTTGGCCAAGTAATACACCTAAGTATCTAGAGTTAGACCAAAAAAAAGTCTACAGCGGTTTTGATAGTCCACGCAGTGCCAGTGTTATTTACCTATACGTCATAATTTCATACAAGTTTGACGTTTAAAATAACACTTGCGCTGCGTGGGCTATCAAAATCTCTGCAGACTTTTCTTGATCTAACTTAATTAAACTTTGCAAACCGTGTCAGACGTGGCTCACTCCGCGATTTCGTCGCTTTGCTACAGGTAGCTAAAAGTACATCCGTTCGACCCCAATTTTGGGGTTTGCCCTAAGCCGCGCGTGGCGCTGTCGCCACCTAGCGGTTACATCTGGGCTGATCGTGACAGACGCGTTTTGTTAGAGAGTGAGTCTTCTGTACCTAGTACTATTATTTATTTTGTGACCGTGTTAAGTTCTGTCTCTTTCTCACAATCACCTCAAATCTCATTTCAAATGTCAGAACGATATTGGGCGATGTAAAGTCTAAACAAAATTCATTTGATCTCTTCCGGGTTTCAGGAAAAATATGTGACGTTATCTATGAAAAGGGACCTTATTGTCGATGGCGCTTACGCCTTTATTATCGATGCTCCGATATAAATACAACGCCGCGCGATGCTGTGCGGCGCAAGCGCCATCGACGATAAGGTCCCTTTTCATAGATAATGCCCCGTATTATTACAATTTGTGAAAATATTATAACAATTTGTGTAAGGCTTAAGGATGTAATGATATACAACATCAAAACATTTCGAGGGATAAAATATTCCTTTTGAAGGCTAATTCCCCGTTTTCAACTTTCAGTGACAATAGAAGGCTTAGGGCCCGATTCGGATTTTGAAATAGACATCTATTAGATATCTTTTAATGCTTTTAGACATCACCAAGATACGATAACGATATGTTTAAGATCTAACCTGTCAAATTCGACATTTGCGCGATTCTGGAGATACTCTTGAACGATTTCCACAGGATATGACTTAGAGATCCAATTCACATGTAATAGATATCTTACGCTTAACGTAAAAGTGACATCGGTTGTCCGAATTGCGCTGCAAAAGAGAACTAGTTGGTATCTAAACTATAACGTATCTAGAATGGATTTAGTACGTGTCATCTCTAGTTAATATCTTGAAGTTCGAATACGGCAGTTAATATATTGATTTAATACGTCAGGCCATAAATAAACTTAAGTTTTACGCGATTAACGGAAATGAATTAGAGATCAACTAGATACGATATAGTAAAGACATGTGTCGTCCCACGGGTAAAGGTACTTTAAATTATGGCGGTTGACACTTACGCTATTATTAACGCCGCTCCAATAGTATTGCGGCGCTATGCGACGTATGCGCCGGCCACCATAAGGTACCTTTTTCCGTGGAACGTCACATATCTTCACTACAGTGAAACCTGGTTAATTGGCACCTGGATAAATGGAAAACCTCAATAATTGCAACCAAAAGTCCGGTCCCGGTCCCTTGAGACCAAAAGGCCTCTATAATTGAAATTTTGGAACCTCTATAATTGCAATTTAGATTTTAGTGCTTTTCGTAATTTTGCCTCTATAATTGACCACATCGCAACTTAAGACCTCTGTAATTGACACTGTGCTAAAAAAATCCGTTATTTTTGCTCTTGTTTTTACCTCTATTATTGAAACGAGTCTTGCTTATTACCTCTGTAATTGAAATAATGTAGTTCTATACAGCAGAAACAATATTTTAATAGCAATGATCATTTTATTTATATCTCCATCCAGAATTTAATTTATTTATTGGGTATCTATCACAGCCTGTAGTAGGTGAAATAGTTTTGATCAATAAAAAACAAAGTATGCTTTTTATATTCTAATAAAACTTTCTTCTACAATTCAAGGGAATTTTTTAAACCCAAATGATAAGAAAATAAAGTGGTAATTAATGTAGTGTAAAAGTGCAAGTATCGACGGAAGCAATATATAGAATGTAAGCGTGTAAATCTACTTAAAATGGTTATTTGCACCTCCATAAACGAAATTTGTCAGAACGCAACCTCTATTAATGAAAACCTCTATAATTGACACAACCATTTTTTGAACCTCGTTAATTGACACGACCTGCTTAAATGAAAAACCTGGTTAATTGACAAAAATTGGCCGGTCCCTTGAGATTGCAATTATCCAGGTTCCACTGTAATTCATATCTAGTGACTCTCTAATTCATTTCCCGAATCGCGGCGCCAGCCGCTATAAGGTACCTTTTGCAGTGGAATGACACATATCTTTACTATTTCATATACTTATAGTGAGTGTCTAATTCATTTCCCGAATCGAGCCGTAAGTCCCGTGTTAGTTATAAAAGTAATAATAGAAGACATATTTTATTTTACTGACTGTTGATGTTGTAGGTATGACCCGTACTGGTACGATCATAGCAAAGAGAATAGATAGTATAGAGGGGTCCTGTCATAGTAAATTTTGTAGTCACAGTAAATTTACTGCCATCAATCGACACACGACTAAAACTCAAAATGAAAACGTATAAAATTATCAAAAAAAAATATATATATATGGATAAATGATTTTATTATTTTTATATCATTTTGACCCATGTTCATTCACTGATATCTACGTGTTAAAATTGTTAAATATTAAACGGTGTCGTCACGCCATGTAGCCGAGCATAGGCCAAAGGTGTGTGCGCCATCTATCCGAGAATGACTTTTTCTTGATTTCCGTGGCACGTTTTTTCCTTAGACTTTATTCATCTTATACGAAGTTACATATGTTTTTGCTCATAGTAAAGTGTAGTACAGTCGCCATCAGATATATCGGAGCGGCCAAGGTGCTCACAAATATCTGAGCACGCCTCTATTGTCAACGCGTTAGAGTGCATGTTCAGATATTGTGAACACCTTGGCCGCTCCGATATATCTGATGGCGACTGTACCTATACGCGCAGACAACTGTTCAAATAAGGCACATTAATAAATAGTAAAAGTTATATTGGCGTCTTTAGTTTTAAGTAGAGGTCGGTATTTATATTGAAATGGTGGCAAACAGACATACAGTTTGGTGATAGAAACTACGCAGTAGAAGCAGTGCCGGATTAAGATATTATGAATATTATGATGCATTTCTAGATTCGGTCGCCGAATATTCGGTATTCGGCCAAATTCACTATCCGGTGCATCTCTAGTCTACACTGTCTCTAGTGTCTTTACTCTAATTTCCACTCTCCGTTTTTTATGATATATGAGGCAACCGAGCAGACGAATCGCCTGATGGTAAGCGATTACCGTCTCACATGGACACCCGGTACACCAGAGAGGTTGTAAGTGCTTTGCCGGCGTTTGATAGTAGGGTCCTTTCTTGAAGGTTTGTGTGTCGTGTCGGTTCGGAAATACCGCCGGCGACAGTTCATTCCACAGTTTGGCTGTGTGAGGCGGCAAGTTTCTCTAGAAACGCACAGTTGAGGACTGCCAACCATCTAGGTGGTAGAGCATAGACTAGGAATCCTCTAGACCGATTTTAGAGCAATTATTTCATGCAACCGATGATGCCAAAAATGCGGAGTGCGCGGGACGAGGTGAGCGAAGTCCCGTGCCGTGATTGGTCCGTTCAAAGACATGGACGTCACACAACACTTTCGACTCGAACATCGAGTAAAATTACCGTATGCGTGGCAGAGGGGGTAGCGCAATTATGCTCAGTCTGGAGGATGTTTTGTCTGCGTGGTAGAGAATGCCTAAAAGCGTTAAGTCAACCATTTGCCCACTTTGTATCTGGGAGATCGAGCTTCTGGGAGCCCGAAACCCCTATAGCTTTCATCGAAATCATAAGAGCCGTTTTCGAGATCCCCGTAATATATATCAGTGGCGGCGCGTCTAGATTGTTCGCAGGCAAGCCGCAGCTAAGTTGCCCTTCCTTTTCTTCATAAGTTTAAAGAAAACGGCCCAAGAGCCTGAATATTAGACAAGCCGATGGGAATCGAGTTCTATGGACGCTCCGCTACTGATATACACGGTGTAACATGAGGAAACCGAATAATTTTAATAGCGTATTCCTGATTACATTTAAAGACAACAATGTCCTATATTTTTTTTTAATTCGCCTATAGTTTCAGAGATAATATTAATAAAAAAAAACAAGTTTTTATTGTTACATAGTGTAAAAGGCCTTTTAAATGGTGATATTGATAGATGTCAAAAAGTAACAAGTGACAAGTAACACTTTGCAAAAAGTAGGTTTTACGAAAAAAAAATGTAAAAATCAGTTTTAAGTGACAAGTTTACCAGTAACATTAATTTTAATAGTAGAGTATTAATTTATGTACAAATACATTAATAAAATTGAAAAAACAAAACAAAAAAAAATTATTGGCGAATTTGCCTAAACTCATATTAAATTTTTTCCTCCTTTTAACCTCAGAAATGCGTGGTTAAAATTATTCGGTTTCCTCATGTTACACCGTGTATATACCTATAAATAAATAAATAAGAATTGCTCGTTTAAATATATTAAATAACGAGGGAGGTTAATTTCTTGGTGTGTAAGAAGTATAAGGTAAACAATCTTGATGTGTCTTTTTATTGAAAAACACGTTTAATAAATAAGTCACGGCAAATATGTAACAATTATGAATCTAATACGATCATTTATATTCTTCTGCTTTCATAAGTACCTAATAATTACTGATTTTTAAAAAGCGTATTTCAATTAAAAGACGTGTCAAGATCGCTTACCTTCTTGCAAGTTCTTTCTAATGCTAAAAACAACGAACTATAGATTTGCCAGTTTTAATAGTGAGTACCTATTATTTTAACTGACAGAGACATGAAATAACATTATATGTGTTTTATTTAAGTCAATTGAACTTGTTTACGTTATTCTAGAGTAAATAATTTTAACCTTACGTTTGTAAACAAGATGTGTTTATTCGTTTATTCATACGCTATTCCTTTTTTTAAACACACGCACACATCATAGATAACACGCACACACTTTTTTTTAACAAACAATGCATCTACAGAGTGACCTAACGGCTCGATTCGGAAAATGAATTAGATTTCTACAAGACTTCAACAAGTTACGATATGGATAATTTAAAGATATTTGTAAGATAGATATGTCAAATTTGACGTTTCCGCGATTCTGGAGGTCCTCTTGAACGATTTCGACAAGTTATGACTTAGATATCCAAGTCACATCTAGTCGATATCTAATGTAAATCTAGTTGATCTCTGTACCGTTTCTAGATCTTGTGATTGTCTCGTTTCCCGAATACGCGTGTTCTAGATCGATTTTCGTGAAATTTTGTAAGAAGGTTCCATGATTAAATAGATTTTTTTGTCGATTCAGTTTTTGGAAATTTTTCAAAATGGCGCAGTAATGGAGGTTCGCGAGGTCTACATCTCACAGAGTCACTATAGTTTGTAGTAATATAAGTATCTAAGTATCAGCTAGATAATGAAATTAATTACTCTATGTCAGTTTAAACAAACATCATATTTAGTTGCATGGAGTTGGACCAAGCTAACTCTGCAGGGCATTTGCAATGGCAATGTGTGGTAATGTCATCATTAAAGTCATATTTCTATGGAAATATGATGTTTTTAATGACTCTGCCTCATTTTGCCCTTGAACACTGTAGTAGACGAACTCTAGATATTTCTCAGGGATGCATTAATACTGATTAGGTAATATTAATACTTTTTAATGAATTGTGAAGGATATAAATATTAATTACTACTATAACTACTTATTGGTAGTGGAAAACGTTAGATGATTTTATATTACCGTTATACTCGTATGGCATTATCTTATAAAGTAGGTAACAATTACAGAGAAACCATAAATCTAACTCCAAAGAATCAGCGGTTTAATCGTGAAATTCGTGAAGAAGTAACTGACAGACAGACAGAGAGAGATACAGACAGACAGATTGAGTTACTTTTGCATTTAAAATACTAGTAGGGATTAGGGAACGCTGCCTGCGTGTTGGGCACCCTCCCGAAGGCACCAAATTTTGATAGGTATTTTTAATTTTTAGTTTTAGTTAGTTTAATTGTAGTTAGTTTTAGTTTTATATTCTTGTTTATGTCTTTTAGTAATTTAAATTTATATTAATAAATTATAAACCGTAGTAGGGATTACGAATTATAAGATTTATAAGCATGCTGGAACCTTTTTTATAGGCGTTTTGTGTAAGGTTTTAGTCTTAATCCTCCGAGATAATGACATCAAGACATAATATTATGCTGACTGAATTTCAGGAGTACCACGCTACTTTTATAATGGACAGCCTTCGCGTCTTACATTTTACATTATACCTACATGCTAGAAGGGAATTAGGTGGGTCCAAGGGAGGTCCTTGGTCGATAGTTGAACTGGCATCATATGACTGTATATATATATGTAAAACGTCGAAATTAGTTTATAAAGTTTATTCACGAAATTATCTAACTCAAAAACCTTTTAAACAGGTGATTTTCAAGTTTACATACGTAGGTGTATGGTTTGCTAAAAAGGAATTGGGTGGGTTCAAAAGGAAGGCCCTTGGTCGATAGTTGAATATCAGGTATTGGGTATATGGCTGTATAAAACGTCGAAATTAGTTTATTGACGAAATTATCTGACTCAAAAACCCTGATTTCTTTTTGAAACAGGTGATATTCATTTATGTTTATTGATAAGAGTCCATGTAAGTCATAGAGTCAGACCAACAAATATCTGTAGCGGATTTGATAGCCCACGCAGTGCAAGTGTTATTAATATGTCATAATTTCATACAAGTTTGACGTTTATAAAAATACTTGTACTTACTGCGTGGGCTATCAAATCTGCTGCAGACTTTTCTTGGTCCGACTCTATCTGCACCGATTTGAACATAACAAAGTAAGATAGTGTCATTTGTCATTTCTATAAACTTAACATTTTAATAGAAATTTGACATTATTATGACATTACCACACTTTTCAATTGCAAAAGTCATGCAGAGTAGGCTTGGTCCGACTTTATCATTGCTTGCATTTCTCATCAACATTTTAAGCAACAGTACTTACAATTTCAAAAAAGAGAGATATATCTAGAGCTACTCCAAGAAAAGTCTGCAGCGATTTTGATAGCCCACGCAGTGCAAGTGTTATTTATACGTCGTAATTTCATAGAAGTTTCACGTTTAAAATGACACTTGCACTGCGTGGGCTATCAAAATCGCTGCAGACTTTTTTCGGTCTGACTATAGTAAAATCTTTAGGTATCTTGCGTTGTCAATTTTTCCATTTTCACACTGACATTTACATACAACGTAGTTTTACTAAGTGAATACTTCCATTTCGTTTTTTTTCACATTTTATAGCGTAAGCAATTTTATTTACTATCAATAAAAACAAAAGCTAGACTAGTACCTTCAGAACCTAATCGATTTATCAAGTTTTGACGTAGCAAAACAAGTCGTGACACAGCTGAAAATTACTGAAATTCACGCTTCGAACGTGTAAATTCTGTAATTATAAGAATCGAAGTACGTTTTAAAGAATGGAAACAGCCTTTTTCTTTTACAAGAGTCGTGGTACAGATTATAAAACACTCGGTGTGTCAGTTGAAAACAATTTGACGTGTACGCGAACGTGGCATTTCGATTTTCAAATTTGTTTTAACGTATTTACCTGTTTTTGGGTGTGATAAGGTTAAATAGCCTACTGAATAGTCTACCTGGTAGGGTTCATCAGGTTTGCCCGGGTAGCTGGCGCTGCGGCGGTAGTCCGGAGGCCGCGGCGGAGCGGGCGCCCGGCGCCACGGCGCGAAGGCCGAGGGCTGCGGGGGCTGCGACGGCCACCGGTACTGCGGAGTGCGTCTAAAGGGCGCCCTGTACTGTCTCTCGTCGTCCACACTAGGAGCCCCCGGATACTGTAGCTCCCCCATTGCACGTTGTATCGACGCGCAGGCCGCGCGTCAACTGACGTTCTTATCGTCGGTCGATATTGCGTGCGCATACTGCTGTAACTCCCCTCGTACAAAACACCATAAGTGTTCTATTTCCACGCGTGGATACGCCATTTTGTTACGGGCAGTAAGTTAGCTTCTCTCCAGTAAACATATGATGTATCTCCATTGAAAATGACTCGTACTTACGCCTTTTTGTTTATGTATAGGTGGGTCCAAGAATGATAAGGCGTATGTACGGAAAATGTGTTATGGTGGGGCGGTATTTTGGAGCTGGCGAAGGTATGGCAAGTTGGTGCAGTCCGCACTGCGAAGATTATGTCAAACCCTGGGCTTTGGCGTTGTCAGTCGTTTTTTATCTGAAATAGGTCGGGTTTGGACCTTGAAGGCTAGCTTAAAGTTGCCTGAAAGTCTGCGAAAAGTTAAGCTTAACAGCGCCTTCTTATCGACTGATATTGATGATTTAATCTTTTAGACATCAAGATTAATTCGACTTCTATGTCTTAACTACTTAGAGAAGCGTAGCATCGTAGAGCTATTTACCTATTATCAAATATTACCTTTACGGTTTTTATTTCAATATATCATACAAGTTCCCCCCCCCCCCCCCCCCAAGATGGACTGATGACCTGGTGAAGGTCGCGAGAGTCCGCTGGATGCGGGTGGCGCAAGACCGGTCATTGCGGCACTCTTTGGGGGAGGCCTATGTCCAGATTGTCCAGCAGTGGACGTCTTCTAGCTGATATGATGATGATGATGATGATGGCTGATGATACATACAAGTTTCTGCCGGTGACTTCATCTGCATGAAATGATGATAGGTATTAAACCATCATATGCCCAATGTCCATCCTTAGGCCTCAAACTATCTTCGTAGAGTTAGACCAAGGTAAGTTAGCAGCTATTTTCATGGCACGGACTGTGCAAGTGTTATTTAAACGTCATAATTTCATAAAAGTTTTACATTTAAAATAACACTTGTTCAGTTTGGGCTATCAATATCGATGCTAAATTAGCAATTATATACAGGGTGATTCCGGGGTCGTGGAGCAAGCGATCAAGGCATGATACACAAGCCCATACTGAACAACTTTTACTATGGGACCAACTCCGAAATCGCGAAAAAAAAATTGGTAGTTTCATACATTTCGGCCGATCACTGTATTATGCCTTGATCGCTGGCTTTACTATGGGACCAAATCCGAAATCGCGAAAAAAAACTGGCCTTCCCATAGAACACGACAACATGTGATCGGCCGAAATGTATGAAACTACCAATTTTTTTTTTCGCGATTTCGGAGTTGGTCCCATAGTAAAAGTTGTTCAGTATGGGCTTGTGTATCATGCCTTGATCGCTTGCTCCACGACCCCGGAATCACCCTGTATATGGTCTAACTCTACCACATTTCATCTAAATCGGTTCTGCGGCTTAAGCGTGAAGAGACAAACAGACATACAGAGTATTCGTATGAAACCGTTTTAGTTATTTCTATAAGAAGTGTAAAAAGAGGAATATTTTTCGTAATCGCCAAAACTAGGTCAAAAGTGTGCTAACGCTAATACGAATCCAAAGACTGCGCTTTCGTGGCTTCGTCTAAACAGATTTTCGTAAAATTATTCACACGGATAAACGAGATTATAGGAGTTATATATTTTGCGCTATTTTTGTATTTGGTATGCTTGTCCATGTCATTGTGTCATAAGTAAATTACAATTACACTTATATAGGGACCTATTTTGCTGTTTTTAATAGGGCTCTATTGGTTACATAGGTTCCTTTATTTGTGATCGGCTTGAACTATGAATTAATATAGGTATTCATTTGCTTCACCTTTAATTTATTAAGCATACATTTACCTAAATAAGTAGGTATAGGTACCTATACATTATTTAAAAAAAGTTTAATTCAGATAAGCTATGTCGAATATGATAAGTATTGGGGTTAAAAACATTATTGGTTTATAACTTTGCGTAGTTACCATACATCGTAAATTTTATAGCATTTTCGGTGTTGTAATTGGTGTAAACAATTTCAACCCTAATGATTCATCATCATCATATCAGCCAGAGGACGTCCACTGCTGGACATAAGTAGGCCTAGGCAATAGACCTAGGTATAGACCCTAATGCCGATTAATTAGCTTTAATTACGTAAATATTGACCTTAATTTACCATTTCAGTTGGAATTATCTATACCAATTCCTTTAACACCCCTCCGCTGCACCAAAAATGCTATATTTACGATGTCTTTGGTAGGTACCTAGCCAATTACCAATGTATCCTATTCTATAGGACCTAAGGGGATGTCCATAAATTACGTCATCGATTTTTGACGATAGTTGACCCCCCCCCCCCTAAAATCATCCAAAAATCATACTTCGAATGACCCCGTTTCATCATACGTCATGCTACCATCATCCGATGTCCAGACCCCCCCTAATTTGAAATGACGTAATTTATTAAGTAATTTTGACCAAAATACCTATCGCAAAATGTTCAGGTAGGTAATCATTTATCAACCATTATAGTTCCATATTCAAAATTACAATAGTTTCATGGTTAACGTATAGGTACGCCCGTTATCAGCAATGCGCTAACATCCTAACATACTACATTATAGAATTACACCAAACGGGCACCAATGTAAGTCAGTGTGTCAATGTTATGTCGCCCTAAAAAGGTAGTAAACGACTAAACAATAGGCTGAAATCGATAACTTTTCTCTGAAAAACTGCAGTAGTTAGTACTTGATAGTTACGGAAAATTCCTTAAGATGGCGCTGGCAATAAACAACTTTTTTATTTTAGCGCCACCTAGTGCTTTATGCATGAACTAGCGAAAGTGATAACCTAGCTACTAAGCTCATGGGTGGTTGGTTATTTTAAAAGTTCCGGAAAATTCATACAGGTGGCGCTTTTTGGCAAATTTTCACAGATAAAATATGACATTGATGCATCAAGGCGGTTTGTTTACAAAGAGCCTACCTCTTTATCGCTGGGATGGGCACGAGCGATAGAGAGGTTAGATAACGAAATTTCGATTTTCATGTTTTACGGTAGACCCTCAGATTGTGATGGATTGTGGTAGTGGCGCCCCCTACGCAGAGTTTCGCGTAATATTCCCTTCTGTCATTATGTTTACACCGTCTCTTATCACTTCACAATCCACATTTATTTATGACCGCCACTTGACAGTTCGCGGCCGTCGCTCGCGCAGCGTGGACGTGCCACAGATACAGAATGGAGTTCGACCCGACAGGTATTTTACTCATAAACAATATAGAAATTTACATTATTATTTTCTTTTACAATGCGCGTTTTGATTTAGGCATTGGAATTTATTGTTCTGTTTCACTTTAAGGGTTTATGTGATTCTGGATATAACCATAAGCAACGCAACGGTGTTTATAAAGAAGACAGATAGTGATAGCAGAGAACTGTTTATGATCAATTTAAAATACCTGTGTAATGCAGTATCTATATGTGACGTCATCTATGAAAAGGAACTTAATGTCGATGGCGCTTACGCCATTATTAACGATGGTCCGATATAAATACAATGCCGCGCGACGCTGTGCGGCGTAAGCGCCATCGACAATAAAGTCCCTTTTCATAGATAATGCCCCGTATTAGGTAATGAACTTATTATAAACAGCCGGTCAAGTATGAGTCGCACTGACGTCTCGAGGGTTCCGTATTGGATAAGATAAAGATAAAAAGATAAAAAATAGTTTATTCAAGTAGGCATATTACAATGCGCTTATGAACGTCAAATAAACCTTTACCGGCTCCAACCGTACACCTCTGCCCCGAGAAGATTTAAATCCCCCCTCAATTGGAGGAGGGTATCCCAATATGGGACCGGCAACAAACTCGGCGGGACACATCTTTTCAAAACATTATTACATCTTATACAGTGAAACCTGGATAAGTGGGATCTCAAGGGACGAGCAAATGACCGTAGTTATGCAGAAAACGACCAACTCAATATTTTTATCAATGCAGAAAGCGACCAATGCTACTGAGTTAGGGTGCAAGTCACTTTGGCAAAAATAAAAAGTTGGTCGCTTTCTACAGAACTACGGTCAAATTTGTCTCACTTAAAGAGGTTTTCCACTTACCCAGGCTCCCAGTTAGCCAGGTACAAATAAATTTCTGTCTCATTTACAGAGGGTTCTATTAATAGAGGTGAGAATAGAGTATATTTCAGTTATAGAGTTGGTTAATAAGGTATTTAGTAATTATCTTTAAAAATAAATAAGGTAAAATAATCCTTGTCCCTAAATATTTTTTTAAGTCTGTTTAAATATTTCTTTGTATTTATTTTGAATGATTCTCCAAAGGATAGATATTTCAAAATTAAATTAAATTTGATACGGACTTCATTGCGTATTAGAAATTTAATAAATGAAAATTTATTTTTTCGTGTTATATATCAAAATTTCAGCTTTCGTTTCGATAGTTTTAACTACTTACATAAATTAACTAAATCAAACTTGAAGTTCTTTAGACACAATTAGGCAAATGCGGAATTTGTGGATAGACTCAGTTAGCAAGAATACGGAAATTGTTCAATGAAGTCCAAGTTAGAGAGGTCATAGATTGACGTTATCTCAGATACAGAAGTCAATTCCCTATAAAATTCTAAAAAACAATTAGGAAAATGTAATCTTATAAATATAGTCTCAGTAAAAGAGGTAAAAATACACTCTCTGTCTCAATTATAGAGGTAAATGTGACTATAAAGTCACAACAACGAATCCCAGTTATAGAGGTTCGTTTTTTCTCAGTAACAGAGGTAATTAAGCGCTAAAGTGTCGGGACCGCAACATGAGTCCCAGCTATAGAGGTTTCTCACTGTAATTAACATGCATTACGAGTAATTAAGAAAAAATACAATTTAAATTACTATAGAATTCATGCAATTATACTCAGTGAGTACATAACTTTATACGAATACGTAGCAAGGTTGGTTCCGTACCATTATTCATTTTTTTTCAGGTTTTTTTTTTATTATGAGATTATGACGTTTAAATAGCAGCTGCACGTCTGTGCTATAAAATTCGCTGCAGAGTTATCTTTGTTTAACTCTTTGAAATATAATATAAATATGAGAAATTACATGCTTCATTAATTTTCATAAATAGTTACCTACTATAAATAAAGCATGCATAGGCATAGGCACACTATACTATAAGTAGGTAGGTACAAATTAGCAATTAACAACTACATTGACTATATCTCTAATATCTTGCAACTTTTTGCATTATTATTAATAATAAGCAGACTCAATGTCAAGTTTATCAACAGGTCAGCTTTAATGTTTAGATACCCATTAGATACGCTTAATTAACTGGCACTCGATACGAAAGCGAACAATAAAATACCTAGGTATTTTAATGCGAATTTTGTAATATCAATCAATTAATGTTATTATTATTACTAGAGTTTGTGCTGTGCGGAAAGAGAAGAGTCGTGGAATTTAAGGAAGCCCATACATTCTATTACGACTCTTCTCTTTTCGCATATATATATACTCTAGTCATAGAGGTATATAGAGAAGACATGGGGGAGGGGCCAAATGACCGAACGAGATACACTTATAGAACTTTCAGTAGGAGTAGCAGCAGAGAATGTGGTACTATTGCTTGTCCTTGTCACAGTCTCACTTTTTGTTTGTTCCCCACCTTTTTGTTAGTATGGGCTATGGTGGGCAACAAATAACCCGACCGAATTACGTAGATTGTTTTTGGTATAATGTCAGGAATGTTAAAACGTGTTTTTAATATTGTCGCATTGCGAATGTTTTGTCCCTCACGGAGGCACGCGCACACCACTTCTATAGGATGCTACTTCTATGACTCTAGTGGATTTTAACTTGTTTCACACGCATACCTGTGACTGGGAGGTACAGTCGTCATCGACATTACATTCTGAGCAGCCAATGTGTTCACAAATATCTAATCAAAGCCTCAAGCCGTTAAAGTTCGTGTTCAGATATTTTGAGCACCTTGGACAGTCAGCAGCAGAAGTTGCTAAGCGGGCGAGGTGTTCAAAATTTCCTTGACGCGCTCTTATTCTCTTAACAATAAAGTTGCGTTAAGATCATTTTGAACACCTCGCCCGCTTAGCAACTATTGCTGCTGACTGGACCGCGAGATCCCATCTCATTTAGTTAATTGATTAATTGCTTATAATGGTTTTTAAATTGTGTATTACTTGACATTTGTATAATTAAGTATAATCAATTGTTATTTTCCTACTTGACGGTCATAATATAAATTCGTATAGATTAGTGGAAAATAATTTAAGTATATCCGCAGTGGGCTAGCGTGGGGACTATATAGCCCAAGCCCTCTCGCGCATGAGAGGAGGCCTGTGCTCAGCAGTGGGACGTATATAGGCTGAAATGATGATGATGATGAATTTAAGTATATTGTAATTTCATATTATGAAATAAATAAATCTAAGTCTATATCATCTTACCCTTTTGACTGACTTCCAAATCTCAAAGGATTGAAATCTCTCTCATTCTGTTGTATTTTTTTTTATGTTTGTTACTTCATATCTCCGTTATTACTGGACCGATTTTGAATTTTTTTTATCCGTCTCCAGAGCACCAGCACGTCCGCTACAACCCCCTCAAGGATGAATGGGTGCTGGTGTCCCCCCACCGCTGCAAGCGACCCTGGAGCGGCCAGACCGAGGAAACCCCTGACGAGATACCTGACCCTAATAATCCTTTGAAAGCTGGTGCCGTGAGGGCAAATGGACAGGTATAGGTTTATATATAGAGTCAAGGAATATGACTTTTGTGGAAATTTCTACATTATCATGCCTCCTTTACACGATGGACCGTCATACTGGGAATGTATAGAGAAGGTAGTGGCTCACTCCGCGATTTCGTCGCTTTGCTACAAGTAGCTACAAGTACATCCGTTCCACACCAATTTTGGTGGCTAGCCATAAGCCGCGCGTGGCGCTGTCGCCACATAGCGGCCATATCTGTCCTGATCGTAACAGACGCGCTTTGTTAGAGAATGAGTCCTCTGTACTCGTACATAGTATAATACTATAATTTATCCTGTGGTTATGTGTGTTCCAGAAAAACCCTTTATACACATCAACGTACGTGTTCCCCAATGATTTCCCGGCGCTTCTGGAGCGCGTACCGGAGCCCCCGCCGCCGGAGCACCCGCTGTTCCAGGCCAAGCAGGCCAAAGGCACTTGCAGGTACCCTCCATTTATTTAAACTTTGCGCAAAATACAAGGTTATTAGGGCCACATGCGCGTTTCCTTGCGGGTTAGCCAACTAACTCGGAGTTAACCGTTTAAACTCGGAGTTAACTATAGTCAGAAGTCAGAACACTGAACACCCATGCATTTTTGCTTCAGAGTCAAATACATTCTCCATCAATCGTCTATAAAAAGTAATATACTTTTTTTGGACATCTAGCCATATTGTGCGAGGTGATTATTAGATAGGCCATACTGAACAACTTTTTCTAAAATCCCAAAAAAACTAAACCCACCAAAATGTATGAAACGGCAAATTTTTTTTGTGATTTCGGAGTTGGTTCCATGGAAAAAGTTGTTCCGTGTGACCTACGCAATCACCTCACACAATATGGCTAGTTGTTCAAAAACCGGGCAAGTGCGAGTCGGACTCGCGCACGAAGGGTTCCGTAGTACTATAATGAAAAAAAAAACGGAAACGGGGTTTTTTTTTTGAATTTTGAAAAAAAATGCAAACAAAACGGTCACCCATCCAAGTACTGACCACGCCCGACGTTGCTTAACTTTGGTCAAAAATCACGTTTGTTGTATGGGAGCCCCATTTAAATCTTTATTTTATTCTGTTTTTAGTATTTGTTGTTATAGCGGCAACAGAAATACATCATCTGTGAAAATTTCAACTGTCTAGCTATCACGGTTCGTGAGATGCAGCCTGGTGACAGACAGACGGACGGACAGCGAAGTCTTAGTAATAGGGTCCCGTTTTACCTTTTGGGTACGGAACCCTAAAAAACGCACTGTATTGATACCCAAACGGTGATTAAATATAATATTTTTATGATTTTTCAGAGTGATGTGTTTCCACCCGGACTCTACCACGACTATCCCGCTGATGAGCGTCGAAGAAATCATGGCAGTAATCCAAGAGTGAGCAATCTACTCAAAACCAATCCGAATCCAGAGCATGGAGTGCATGAAATATGTGACGTCCCACGGGTACCTTATTGATATTGATATTGATATTTATTGAAATCAAATTTTACAGCATTACAGCTAACACCAATACACTGTAAAATCAAGTAGTAAAATTAAGTACCTAAGTAATAATAAAGCGATTAATGTAAGGTACCAAGGCGGTTGGCGCTTACGCTATTATTAACGCCGCTCCAATATTATTGCGGAGCTATGCGACGTAAGGGCCAGCCGCCATAAGGTACCTTTTACCGTGGAAAGTCACATATGTATAGGGGACAGCATCAGACAATTGTCAGAAACTTCGCTGGAGAAATATCTGTTTTTTTCCGATATAATTAAGTTTTTTTTAAATAATACAATGATGGTGGCAAACAGGAATACGGCCCGCCCGATGGTAAGCGGTAATCGTAGCCCATGGATACCTGTGACGTCAGAAACAGTGATTTTACAATTCGCCGCACCTGTCACCGATGTGAAATTGGGGCGGATCCACGGATCGCTTCCGCATTGTGTTGCCCTCTCAAGTTCACGAACGTATAACGTTGTATCTCTTTTTTGAATTAGTTGTGTAATGTGTAAACTGTGTAAAATTTATTTTTCTGCTTACTTTATGTTTCTTTCCTTTACCTATGTTGCTTTATGTTTCTTTTTTTGTCTGTTACCTTGCGTGATTATTTCTCACTTGATGGTCTAATTCAAAGTTCAGCGCTGGAAGTCGCCAGCAACATGTTGAGATGGGGGGCCATTACGTGACACTTTATTTTTCACTATGTATGTACATATTGTCTGCGTGTTTACGAATAAATATTCTATTCTATAACGAAGAATTCTACCGTTTCGCAGATGGAAAAACCAGACAACAGAGCTGGGTCGCAAATACACCTGGGTCCAGATCTTCGAGAACAAGGGCACCATCATGGGGTGCTCCAATCCGCACCCCCACTGCCAGATATGGGCGTCCAGCTTCCTGCCCAACGAGGCTCGTGTCAAAGACAGGTGAAGGAAAAAGTCTCGTTCAACCGTGACAATAAAAAACCGAAATTTCCATGGTATAATAATATACTCCGCCTGGCACTCTCTTCCCGTCTTTTCTATAGTAGACTCAAACCAAACGGACCACCGGGATCATATCTCTATCCCTCTCACCCTATCTTCGACCACGCGAGCGTGAATGAAAAGTTTTACGACCCCGGTCGTCAGTTTGGTTTGCGTCTACTATAAGGTCACCGACTGACACAAGCCTACGTCATCATGCGACAGCGCTATATGATAATATGCGATAGCGCTATATATAGCGGCCATGTTATTGTGGCGTAGGCTTGTGTCACTCTGGGAAGAGAAGACCATGTCTTATTAGACTATGGATTTTTTTTATCTGCCTTCCTATCTCTCTGTATCGTTAGGTATTTAAATAAAAGTAAACAAAATCTACCCTCAAATGGCTCTTTAAGCCAGTTGCGGGTAGAGAAAAACATTACACGATCAAATATTGTAGGTTAAAGTCAGATCGTGTAGTGACTGATCCAGGCGGTTTTGTAATTAGTCGGTTAACCAATAAATGTTATAACTACCCGAAAATGTACAAATTGTTTGTTTACTTTTATTTAAATACCTAAAGATACAGACTACTTATAGATACAAACTCGACTGATACTTCAGGTTATAAGATATAAGGTAAATAAAAGGCCAGATCCTAAAATACCTCAGGTCAATGTGGTGAGGACCGGCATTTAAAATGTATTGCAGGAAAGACCGTCCGTCTCAGACCGTCTCAGGGCAAGCACTCGTACTTGTATCACACCACAACCACAGTCAGAGAGGAAGACCTTCACTCCTGACTTTACCGACCTTCTGTAACGGGAGTAGGTACCTATCTGTACCTACAAACGCTTTGGCAAGCGTTAAAAGCGACGAAAGAGCTTGTAGACGGTCTACTTCTAGTCTACCTACCCTTACAGACTCGGTCTTCCCGCATTGATTAACCTTACTAAAAATTCACATACTTACCTACTTAACCTCCTATTTTACTAGTAGGCCCAGGCATACAAATGAAAAATCCATAATTTGCCACTGAAATTTGAACCTTTAGTGCAGGGAATAAAGTTGATTTTGGTTGCGTTTGAAAATTGAACGAAACAAAACAAATGCAACTCTGTTTCAAATGAATATGATTTAAATTTCATCGAACTGAATAAGTACTATAGGTAGGACCTTGGGCCTTAGGAGGTTAAATCTGACGAAACTCAAACTAGCCCCTTATTCGGTGTGATTGAAGTTCCATTCGTTGATTATTCTTGACCATTTGTTACAGGTGTCAAAAGGAATACTTTACCAAGTCCAAGAGACCATTGCTGGTAGACTACCTGGAGCAGGAAGTCCAGAAACAGGTATAAATACAAATACATCCAGTATACTTACAATATACCTACAGGGAGATTCATGAAGACGTGAGTAGGACAAACCCTAATACACACTCAGTATAGTCAGTAAATTAAAAAAATCATGGTCACCTTACCCTACAAGTTTAGCTTTGCCTAGCAACAAGCACTTTCGAATGTTAACTGTTTTGCAGGAGCGTATAGTCGTCATGAACGAGGAATGGGTGGTGTTAGTCCCGTACTGGGCCGCGTGGCCGTATGAGACGCTGGTGCTGCCGCGGCGCGGCCGCCCGCAACGACTCACCGACCTCAACGATGCCCAGGTAACAAGAGAGATTTCGAATGTTAACTGCTTGCAGGAGCGTATAGTGGTGATGAACGAGGAGTGGGTGGTGTTAGTCCCGTACTGGGCCGCGTGGCCGTATGAGACGCTGGTGCTGCCGCGGCGCGGCCGCCCGCAACGACTTACCGACCTCAACGCTGCCCAGGTAACAAGAGAGATTTCGAATGTTAACTGCTTGCAGGAGCGTATAGTGGTGATGAACGAGGAGTGGGTGGTGTTAGTCCCGTACTGGGCCGCGTGGCCGTATGAGACGCTGGTGCTGCCGCGGCGCGGGCGCCCGCAAAGGCTCACCGACCTCAACGATGCCCAGGTAACAAGAGAGATTTCGAATGTTAACTGCTTGCAGGAGCGTATAGTGGTGATGAACGAGGAGTGGGTGGTGTTAGTCCCGTACTGGGCCGCGTGGCCGTATGAGACGCTGGTGCTGCCGCGGCGCGGCCGCCCGCAACGACTTACCGACCTCAACGCTGCCCAGGTAACAAGAGAGATTTCGAATGTTAACTGCTTGCAGGAGCGTATAGTGGTGATGAACGAGGAGTGGGTGGTGATAGTCCCGTACTGGGCCGCGTGGCCGTATGAGACGCTGGTGCTGCCGCGGCGCGGGCGCCCGCAAAGGCTCACCGACCTCAACGATGCCCAGGTAACAAGAGAGATTTCGAATGTTAACTGCTTGCAGGAGCGTATAGTGGTGATGAACGAGGAGTGGGTGGTGTTAGTCCCGTACTGGGCCGCGTGGCCGTATGAGACGCTGGTGCTGCTGCGGCGCGGCCGCCCGCAACGACTCACCGACCTCAACGATGCCCAGGTAACGGGGTATCCAGACGGAACTGAGAGAAATCAGTCGATTTGTTCAGGAAATTAATTGGTCAATCTCATTTAGCGTCCACACGTACACAAATTAAATCACCAATTTGCATTCTACTATGAAAATTGGCATTTTTGTGTCCGCACCTGCTGATGTGATCGGGGAATCAAATTGGTATTTGCGTCCGCACGGCTCTGTTCGATCGGAGAATTTCATCAGATTGGCGAAAAATCGTCTCGTCTGGATACAACTTAACAAGAAAGATGGTTTAATATGACTGAAGAAAACTGACATGGTACCAGCCGCATATTGTAGTCACAACATCGATCGGTCATTCGTCTATTTACCTGAACTATCGCTATTATAGCCAAGATCATCCATAGACAATTCGGCTCTGAATTCAGATGTCTCCTAGATACTTACCTAGCCAGCGATATTTTGCTTCACCACATAAATTGGCATCCGATGGCCGTTGGGGCGGAAATGGTTCTCGAGTGGCGACCACGTACCGGAAGGCGCAGCGTGGGTAGACCCCCCACAAGGTGGACTGATGACCTGGTAAAGGTCGCGGGGTCCGCTGGATGCGGGTGGCGCAAGACCGGTCATTGTGGCACTCTTTGGGGGAGGCCTATGTCCAGCAGTGGACGTCCTCTGGCTGATATGATGATGATGATGATGACATAAATTGCGTCCCTCAGACTAGCCTTTTTTGGCCTAATATGTGCATGAACCATGATAACCTTTAAGTAACCTTTTCCAATTTACTTAATTCAGGTGCGGGCGCTAGCAGAAATCATGAAGGCGTTAAACACCAAATACGACAATCTGTTCCAGTGTAGCTTCCCCTACAGTATGGGTTGGCACGGTAAGATTTCTCTTAAGAGCCCTTCAACGTGCACACTAGCGCCACTGCTAAATAATCGTGATTATTTAAATTTAACGACAGGTATTTAAAAATGGGGGCCGCTACGGACTGTATTGTGTATTTAAGTATCTTTTGAATACATCAAACTAGTTTTTATGTTGCTGGATTCGTCGATCTAGGAACTCAAAACAAAAACGGCCGTTTTTACTTTGGACGCATAGATTGACAAATCCAGCAACATAAAAACTAGTTTGATGTATTCAAAAGGTACTTAAATACACAATACAGTCCGTAGCGGCCTCCTTTTTTAAATATCTTTCGTGAAATTTAAATAATCACGATAATTTAGTAGTGGCGCTAGTGTGCACGTTGAAGAGCTCGTAAGAAATTAGTGAAATCCAAACAGCATAGTTAAAGGAAAAGCGTAGGTAAAGCATAGGTTGGCGAAACGTCTTGCCATAGGTCAAGCAAGATTGAACGCGTCTTAGTATAGCTACAGAATAAATAATAGTACTTACTAGGTACAGAAGACTCACTCTCTAACAAAACGCGTCTGTCACGATCAGCACAGATATGGCCGCTAGGTGGCGACAGCGCCACGCGCGGCTTATGGCAAACCCCAAAATTGGGGTCGAACGGATGTACTTTTGTACGAATGGACGGATGTACTACCTGTAGCAAAGCGACGAAATCGCGGAGTGAGCCACGCCTGACTCTAGGTACCTATATCAAAAAGGCACATTATCTAAAATCCTTTCTTCAGGTGCTCCAACCGGCCCATCGAAGACGCCGATGGACTCCCCCCATTGGCTGCTCCACGCCCTATATCTGCCGCCATTGCTGCGCTCTGCCAGCATTAAGAAACACATGGTCGGTTACGAGCTGCTGGCGCAAGTGCAAAGGGACCTTACGCCGGAACAAGCTGCCGCTAAGCTGCGGGAGTGCGACCACGAAGTGCATTATAAAAATAAGAAATAAAGCTTCATGCGTTTTGTATTTAATGTTGATTTAAAAAGTTTTATTACACATCCGAACCTTCCCAAAAAATCATCAGAAAAGAAAAATAATTTGTCTATGATTCAATTCATAGACTTATAATATATAAAGACGGTGTCTCAGCGAGCTGTCACTGTTGCCACTTTTGTTTAGTGTACGATTAACAATTTAACACCACCTTGCTGTAGCCATGTCGATAAAGTCATATCGATAAACTATCGACATTTCTTACAATTTTAATTTTACTTCAAAGGTTTGACGATATCTAAAATGAACAAAAACGCTTTTATTCTTTATTGTGGTTATCAGATCACAATTTTATCGTCACGCCCCAGCAGGGAACCAAGGGAAAGTTCAGATATTTAATTAAAATACATAAATACCTACTAAGATATGTGTTCCGCAATAATTGAAATATTTTATTATATTCTGATATATTTATTATTCATTAGCATTTCAATTATGTATATGTTTAACGAAGATATTGAAGCTTCAATTAATAGCTATTTCGTTCCGCTGTGTAGCGTTTATCGATATATAACATGATTAAAATCGACTTTTCACATCCCTAAAAGAGCACACATACACGCTTTTACGCACACATACACAGCCTGGATGCATCAAAAAAGGCAACACTTGATTTGAAGTTCACCTTGTCAACAGTATGGTTGTCCTTTTTTGACAAATGGCATTTTAAAAGAGCGAGGAGAGAGAAATGATACTAGTTGCTGCGCCGTCAAATAGAACAATAAACGTAGGGGCCTTGATTCAATTTAACTTTTTTTGCTACTCATTCTCATTACTTTTCAAAATGGGCGCTTTCGTTTTGTGGTTTTGGTAGCACTGTCCAATATGTTGCCATTGTTCAAAGTGAAAAAATAAAATATGCTTATAAACATTTACTAATATTAACTGGGCCCAGTTTTATAAAGTTACAAGTTACAAGTTTACAGGCGTTTACTGGCAACACTTGCTCCGTTTTTTACAATTTGCGTTTTATAAAAGTACTGTGTTACAATTTTACAGGTTACAGGTACAAGTGCCTGTAGCTCAACCATAGACGAAAATACGGGAGTTTTATAGTTTTAAACTCATAATCGAACAAGCGTTTTATAAAAATATTGTAAATTACAAGTGTAGATTGGTACACTTGTAACAAAAACTTACATACGTCTTGAGTCCTGTAACAGCACAACAGCAGTTACTTGTAGACTCGTTTTCTGAGAGATTTTAAACTTTACTCTTTATTGTTAAGCACCAACGCCAACGATTGTGCCAGGGCATGCATACTTTTCCATGCACTGACCTTATCAGTTTTTATTAATGTATCTGAAATATATAGTTAATAGGAAATAAAGTGACAATATGTTTGATATTGATTTTATTGACGATTCGTTTTATTTTATCTACTAGGAAATGGAAAGGGATTATTGCCGATATTTGTCGTTGAGTTATTAGCATTCGTCTCTTTATTTAAGTATAGTGCATTCACATTATGGTAAAGAGTACTATTCATAATTTTCGATACACAGACACACCGTATTTATCTTTGAGCCGCTACCGAAACGATACATTTTAATGTAAGAATGTGAAAGAGTACTTATTTACATGTTATTTACTTATAACGTAAATATTTCATTAAATCTAACTTAATCTGAATCTGAAAACGGCCCAAAAAGTATATCCTTGGCATGGAACGCCGCTCTCAACCACTCGATTTTTCCTTCATTTCTGGCCAATTTTCCAGTAATTAATATTTTACAGCAAACAAAAACACATAATTTAGTAGAGAACCGAGTATCTATGACACACGTTTTTTTTAAAATAGTGATGTCCTTCACACCTGTAGATTTCACATGTAATCGAGATTGACCGTGGTTCTTTACAACTGTAATTATTTATGTGTATTTATAAAACACCTGTAGCCGTTCACAGTGCATTACAGGTGCCTGTAGCCTGTACTCTTGTAACCTGTAACTTGTAACTTTATAAAACTGGGCCCTGATATAAGTTATTGAAAATTATATTTAAAATAAAAATGTTGTCAAAAGTCATAACTTAAATGAACATACCATTTGCCGCCGGTAACTGCCGTAAGTACATGTACATAACGGGAAGACCTACCTAAGTCAAATGAATTCAAACTTTTATATTTAGCAGTCACTGTTTATACCGACACAGACATTTTTATAAATATAACCATCTTCCATACGACATTTTATTTTAAAACCTAATAACATTATTACAAATATTCTGTGAACACAATCATTCAATACTTATTTTATTACATTTTTGCATACAATTATGGGATATAGTTTTATGATGGTAATACTTTTCCCAGTAATGCCAACTGCAGACGCCAAGTTGTCAAAAAAGGCAAAATGGCCGAAAGAAAGGAATAAAGACTCCTTCGGTTTATAAAGTTATTTTAACTATATTTTCATTTATATTGTGCGATAGAGTTAAATAAAGTAGCGTCCAAAATGAGGGAAATAAATATCAATATAGAAGGATACAATGTGAACGGCATATGTGTCGGTTGTTTGAACTATAATCGTAAAATGTTTTATTGTAATCAAATAAAAGAGTGCTTCAAATTACTTGGAGATATCGATGTAAGTAGTGTTTATTACTTATTTTGGTGCTGAAATTAGAATATTAATCTTAAAGCTACGTGCTTACAAGTTTGTAGTAATGATTTAAGTTATGTTTTCATAGTTTGTAATGTAAACAAAGCGAAGAACAGAAATCCTAGGATCGGCCATCTTATAAATTTATTGTTGGTTGTTGCGTAGCTAAAACTTTAATGATTCACTTCATACGCACATTTACGTTATTACGTTATATCTATAGTGAACGCATTAATTTATTATTGCATTGTGATTTTAAAGATGTCAAACCTTTCCTGATAAATATATTTTATAATATTATTGTAACTACACACAAGTATAAATTTATTCCATATGGGATTTGACCTTGTGTCTTGCCAACTAATTAAGACTATTCAAAAAACAAAAAAAAAACGGTCACCCATCCAAGTACTGACCATACGTTTACCATACGTTTGTTGTATGGGAGCCCCATTTAAATCTTTATTTTATTCTGTTTTTAGTATTTTTTGTTATAGCGGCAACAGAAATACATCATCTATGAAAATTTCAACTATCACGGTTCGTGAGATACAGCCTGGTGACAGACGGACGGATGGACGGACAGCAAAGTCTTAGTAATAGGGTCCCGTTTTACCCTTTGGTTACGGAACCCTAAAAAAGGGCAAGTCTGTCTATTTGCAACAGAAAACCATTGTCAATAATAATTTGCTGTATTTTGTGATTACCTCAACTCTAGTTTTCTATATAATATCAAAAAATTGTTCAACTACAAGAAGATATTCCTTGAATGAAGTCAAATATTTAATTTAGACATTCAATTGTATCAAATTTAAGCTGTTGTGAGACATACTAACATTGAATAATTTACATTTGCAGGTGCCCGATGGTCTCCAAGTCCAAGTTTGCTGGGAGTGCCTCGCTGCTGTCCAAGCTTCGCTCCGGTTCAGAAACCTCATCGTGGACTCATACAATGTCCTCATTGATTACTCTCGGAAGGTAAAACTAATTTATTATAGTGTTTTATTATTTTTTAACACATCAATACACAACAGGGATATACATTACTGCTAGTATGCTTAATGTAAAAGGAGATAATTAATATATAGGGTCATTGCGCTAGTTTTTGTCCACTTGACGAAATTTGAATATAAACCTTCAATGCTCCACAACAACAACAAGGTTCAATGCTCCACAACAACAACAACAACAAGGAACGAATGGCGCAATCCAGTCTCGGAGGCCAAGATCCACTTCGGGTTGCTGAGCCAGCGAAGTAAGTAAGTTATGCCCCACAAATTTGGACTTATAGCAATCCCTAATATCTAAACAATTTATCTATCTACATAAAAATTATATTTCGCAAGTAGCAAATTAAAAATGAAATGTATTAATTGCTAATCTGTCAAGTGGACGGAAACTGACACTGGATGGTAAACTGACGCAATTACCCTATGTTTACGTTGAAAAGCTGTTGTATGTTTGTGCAACCAACTGTATGTTAACTCCTTTATACGATTCTGTTGTAGTTTTCTGTATTTTTCTTTATAATTTACATCTACCATGGTACTTAAAAAGTTTTTAGAGCTAAGAAATTATTTTAATCCATGCCCTAAACAACAAATACTTATAACAGAAACTGTTCCCTATGCTAGTAAAGAAGTAGCATTGAAAATCCTTTTTTACAGCACACATTCCTCAACGCTCCATCGGACTTGTCTGCCCACGCCCGACAGAGGCTCAACGCCACCGAGCCGGAGGTCTCCGAGCTGCAGGACCTGGTGCTAGAGGTGGACGTCAGCGTGGTTAAAGAGGAGACTAAGGAGGAGCTAGTCGGTAAGTGCAGGAACCCGGGGCTATAGCACACATTCCTCAACGCTCCATCAGTCAGTCCACACCCGGCAGCGGCTCAACGTCACCGAGCCGGAGCTCTCCGAGCTGCAGGACCTGGTGCTAGAGGTGGACGTCAGCGTGGTTAAATAGGAGACCAAGGAGTTAGTTGGTGAGTTCAGGAACCCGGGGCTGTAGCACACATTCCTCAACGCTCCATCAGTCGGTCCACAACCGGCAGCGGCTCAACGTCACCGAGACTCGGACGCCACGTCCCCGAAGTGTCAAAACTGAAATTGAACTTTATGCATATACACATAGGTCTATGTTGCTCTGTGGTCTGTGACCGATTAATCCGTCTTTGGCGTTGGACCTGCGGTGCGGATATATCGGTCATTGGCGTCCAAAAGATAATAATACTAATATAATAAGATAATGATACTAATATTAATTTTAATTTGTATTACAGAGGAATCGGAACCGGTGAAATCCGAGACAGATTACTTCGACACCGACTTCCCTGACGCTGCTGGCCCAGAATCCTCAGAGGATGATGTGCAACTGTCCAAGCTGAAGAGGAAAAAGGACAGAAAGACAAAGAAGGTGAAGAAGAAGAGAGAGGAACGACAGAGGGCGCTGAAAGTGAAGGTTAAGACTGATGTGAGTATTTCAGTAACTTTCAATGATAAGATTTAAAAAAAAATTGTTTATTCAAGTAGGCATATTACAATGCGCTTATGCACGTTAAATATAGCTACACCGTGCACCGGCTCCAACCGTACACATCTGCCCCGAGAAGATTTAAATCCCCCCACAATTGGAGGAGGGTATCCCAATATGGGACCGGCAACAAACTCGGCAGCAAAATAGTTGGTTGTCAATAATAAGTAATAAATATGTCATATGTAGGGAAAACACCCCCTGGCACTGACTAAAATAACCGACTTGGATTCAAATTACATTTCAAAACTTTTTTGTAGTAGAAGAATTGCATTGCGAGACTCGCTTCTTTTTTACATGTAATGTTTTTGATAGGATAGCCTTTGCCTGCAGGAAATAAAAACGGAGAAAGACCAGCAGCGCAGCCTCCGTAAGCTGAAGAATCTGCCGACAGATCTGGTGGAGTTGTATACCATGACCGAGGAAGAAATGTGGGAGGTAGGTACAACCAAAAACATATGTAACTTCGTATAAGATGAATAAAGTCTAAGGAAAAAACGTGCCTCGGAAATCAAGAAAAAGTCGCCGCACACACCTTTAGCCTATGCTCGGCTAGATGGCGTAACGACACCGTTTCATATTTAACAATTTTAACACATAGATATGAGTGAATGAACATGGATCAAAATGATATAAAAATAATAAAATCATTTATCCATATATATACATTTTTTTGATAATTTTATACGTTTTCATTTTGAGTTTTAGTCGTGTGTCGATAGATGGCATTAAATTTACTGTGACTACAAAACTCACAATGACAGGACCCCTCTATACTATCAATTCTTTTTGGTACAACGTATGGAAGCTATCTGTCACGCACAAAAATGTCACTCACACGCCATCATTGGTAATCTGTAATCTCGCAAATATGAACCTCACTTTACACCTGTGCCCTGTTAGCTTATAACGGGGTGTGCACAAATCTTGCGAAGTGTTTTCGTCTACTTTTTGACCCCCACTCCCCCTTGGTGATATTTGGTGAGGTTTTTGGCTACCCCCTCCCCCCACAAAACCTCACGTGTATTTTTAGAAATTTTTTCATTCGACCTAATTTTATGATAAATAATAATTTATATAGAATATCTTGTTTATTTTTCTATTTTCGTTAAATAGGCTCGCTATTTTGAAGTGCAGAGTGAAGAATTATGTTATGTCTAACGAAACCGAGAAAAAGTATCTACTTATGTGGTAGGTTTTTTTTCTTAGTTTCATTCACTGTAGAAAAATACACGTGAGGTTTTCTTATACCTCCTGTTGGCGACTGGCTGGCACGCGGCCTCCTTCGAACGTATTGTTTGTGAAATATTTTGAATTTGTGTTTTGACAAGGAGTCTGCCTGTCACCATTGTAATAACAACATCTTTATTGTGCCTTATTTATCAATTAAAACCATTAATTATAAAACGTGTTTCCATCATCTCATAAGTAATACAGTCCACATTAGCTATCACCTCCCCTCCCCCAACGATCTATCGTGATTTTTTCGTGACCCCCCCTCCCCCATCGAACCTCGCGTGATTTGTGCACAAGCCCTAACTTGTAATGTCGCTTCCAAGCGGTACGTATGGGGGTCCAAGGGGGAGGCCTATGTTCAGCAGTGGACGTCTTATGGCTGAGATGATGATGATGATTACATTACGCGGTAACAAGCTTGTAAGGCGTTAAAGTTTAATCCGAAACCAAAAAACTTCTGACGCTTAGTTGTCTTTTCGGCCTTATAATATTTGACACTACGCGACGCGTATTATTTCTGTTGTCTCTGCAATCTAGGGCAGCCATTCTCAAAGTGTGTTCCGCGGAACCCTAGGGTTCCGTAAAGCCTCTGTTGGGGTTCCGCGAAAAAACCAGCACTTCTATAGGTATATCTGGTCCACAGTGACGAACGAAATTTTTTAATTTGGGGTACCGTCAAATATTTCGCTTTCCAAAAGGGTTCCGTCACCGCTGATCTCATCATTGGCCTTTACGTCTATTGCAGACGATTTATGGTGTAACATACATTACACCGCCTGGGACGGAATTAAGGAAACGCAGGGATGCCCAGCACCTGCATTACCCTCTCGGCTTCACTGTCTTATGCCACAGGAAAGGCGAGCCAATACGTGTGGAGACAGGTCAGCTGCAGGAATCTGCCGCATATTTCAGGTCCTACTCGCGCCTTACGGAAACTCCATTCCGGGTTTTATTTTGGAGTATCCTTCTCCTAGATGGATTGCAAAACAATGCTAAGAGGACCATCTCCCCTGTGGCAAAATAGCTTCTTACTTCGTTTGTGGACTTAGGGCTCATTTACACGGCGCGCGAACTCGCATGCGATATCAGTTACATTGCGGACTGTTGGTTACGTCCAATTCAACCGACCGATCAAAACCCGCAATGTAATAAAACTCGCATGCGAGTTCTCGCATCGTCTAAATGAGCCCTTAGTCGCCTCGTACGACACCCTATCCTATGTGAAGGTTGGCGCTATTCTAAAGCCGGCCACCACACGGCACCGCTGATCTAGGGTATTAATTAAATTGATGTTTTCAGGTGAGGGCTGAAGACGTGAGCAGCGCAGAGTTCTGCGCCCTCAAATACAAGTGTTCTGACTGCGTCATCGGGTTCAACTCGGAGAAACTCATGCAGGACCATATGCAGGGGAAACATGTGCCGGTAAGATACTATGATAATATGTGACGTTCCACGGCAAAAGGTACCTTATGACGGGTGTACCAAATTTCAACTTGATTGGTTCAGTAGTTTCTTCGAGAAAATAGGCTGTGACAGACGAACAGACAGACGCACGAGTGATCCTATAAGGGTTCAGTTTTTTCCTTTTGAGGTACGAAACCCTAAAAACGACTATTTTTTACATTATGTTGATAACCCGCCTTTGTTACGCATCTCTATGACACATTTTAGAGTGGATCTCTAGCGTTCGACTCGCCAGCACTCAGTAACCGAAGTACGTATTTTTTATTTATTTATTTATTTATGTTATGGAGATCCAACAGCTATCTATACAGAGTAGGTGACTGTGGCACGTGGCACGAGCGGTTTTACTTAACAATAGACAATAGGATTAGCCGTCGAGCTCTATTTGAAAGCTACACACTATACATTTTACTGCCTCCCAGGGCACAAAACAACTGAAAAGTCTAAAATTTGCCGGTGAAATATGAACCTATAATATAAAAAATATATGAACGTTGTATTCGTAACAGAAAAGCCCGTCCTGCCACCAGTGTGACGTGTGTCGCGCGTACTTCCTGACGCGTGACAACGTTTCCTCCCACCGCGCGCTTCACCTCGCCGCGTACCGCTGCTCCGCGTGCGGCGCGCGCTCCGCGCTCAAGCGGCGCATGGCGGCGCATGCGCGCACGCACCGCGAGCAGGCCGTCACGTGCCACACGTGCGGGGAACAGTTCAGGTACGCTACCGACTAGTATACAGGGTGGCCAAAAAAATAAGTACATTCCCGTTGCCAGGGAAGTTTTGGGATTATACTGACCAACTTTTGCTATGGGACCAACCGCGAAATCGCGGAAAAAAATTTACCCTTCCCACAGAAAATGGACCAGCCAAAATGTATGAAACGGCCAAATATTTTTTTCGCAATTTCGGGATTGGTGCTTTAGTAAAAGTTGCTCAGTATAATCCCAAAACCTCACTGGCAACGGGAATGCACGTATTTTTGGCCACCCTGTATACTGCACTGCATACACAACTATGACTTGTGGCGTTCCATTAGAGAAGGATCCTTATGCACATGGATCATAAGGACCCTATAGGCGTGGAACGCCACATTTATCATAGTAGTTTAGGTGATAAGCGATCAGTATAGATGGAATACTACCCTTAGGGCCCCCCACATCTGGCATCTTTCGAGCGTCGGCGTCTACAATTCTATGGCCGCTGCTCGACGCAACGTCGACGCAGCGTCAACGCAACTGCGCAGCGACGTCATTTTCCCTTAGGGCCCCCCCCACATCCAGCGTCTTTCGAGCGTCGGCGTCTGTCGGCGTCTGGTCAGCGCTATGGAAAATGACGTCGCTGCGCAGTGGCGTCGACGCTGCGTCGACGTTGCGTCGAGCAGCGGCCATAGAATTGTAGACGCCGACGCTCGAAAGACGCCAGATGTGGGGGGGGGGGGGGCCTTAGCAAAACTTTTTAAATATACATTTTATTAACGTTTACAGTACAAAATCGAAGTTATCCTACCACCGAGGTGTGTGCAACCAGGCGAGACCACAGTGCGACTGCTGTGGTAAAGTCTTCGCTAACAAGATGACCCTCAAGTACCATCTCAAGTGAGTCCCAACACTATACTCTAATAATAAATAAATAAATATTATAGGACATTCTTACACAGATTGACTACGTCCCACAGTAAGCTCAAGAAGGCTTGTGTTGTGGGTACTCAGACAACGATATATATATAATATATAAACATGTACTTAAATACATAGAAAACAACCATGACTCAGGAACAAATATCTGTGTCATCACACAAATAAATGCCCTTACTGGGATTTGAACCCAGGACCATCGGCTTCACAGGCAGGGTCACTACCCACTAGGCCAGACTGGTCGTCTGGTCTGGTCTGGACTCGGTATCTTTATAGTCTGTATCTTTAGGTATTTAAATAAAAGTAAACAATGAATTTGTACATTTTCGGGTAGTTATAACATTTATTGGTTAACCGACCAAATACAAAACAACATGGATCTGTCACTGAACGACCTGGCTTTAACCTACATTATTTGATCGTGTAATGTTTCCATCTACCCTCAACTGGCTTAAGGAGCCATTTGAGGGTAGATTTTGTTTACTTTTATTTTAGCTAGACAGTTGAAAATTTCACAGATTATGTATTTCAGTTGCCGCTATTAGGGAATGCAAATTGGTTATTTTTTTTATGGAAATAACCGCGGTTTCAGTTAATAACCGATTATTTCCATACAAAAAATAACCGAAAATAACCGATTTGCATTCCCTAGCCGCTATAGCAACAAATACTAAATCACAAAATAAGTGAGGCCCTCATACAACAAACGTGATTTATTTGCCGTTTTTTGCGTGGTACGGAATCCTTCGTGCGCGAGTCCGACTCGCACTTGGCCGGTTTTTTTTTATCATTATTCTTTTGTTGGTGTTAATCCTTTGTGAATATTTTGTAGGATCCTGCCTCAGAACAAAGAAGATAAACCTAAAGAGAAGCTGTACATAACGTGCAAGGGCTGTGATAAGGTCTTCCACTCCAAGAAGAGTTACCGAGCGCATGTGTAAGTGCTTTTATGTTTTTACAAGCTTTTATTTGCTTTCACCTGACCGTTGTCTGCCTGCCTGTCTGTGTGTAATCAAATCTTGCAAGTTAAATTTGATCCACTTCCCGGTTTCCGATTGAGCTGAAATTTTGCATGCATGTATAAATCGGATGACAATGCAATATTATGGTACCATCGAGCTGATCTGATGATGGAGACAGGAGGTGGCCATAGGAACTCTGTGATGAAACATCGCAACCTAATTGTGTTAGGGGTTTTTAGAATTGTCTCGATGAGTATTAGTTGTCTGTCGTAAGAAAAGTACAGTCAGCCATAAAAGCTTGTACCAAAAATGAAATTTTTGCCAAAAACTTTTTTATCGGTCTAGTTTTAGCGATAACGACAATATTTGTGAACATTTGTTTCGGTAGTCAGTGAAAAACGTCTTTTTGGCTGCGACGCTGGTTTGGGGTCGTCCAGAAATCATGTGATCATATTTCGTCGCGTGACAAGCAAAAGTCACTAACTAACACCATTGAAATTATTGGACAATAAACCGTGTTACAAGTGTAATAAAGTGCATTGTTACTTTAATTTTTTGATAATACTTAGTGAGTTTTGCTTGTCACCCGACGATTTGGCCTATTTTAGCCACCAAAATTGGTGTGGAACGGATGTACTTGTAGCTGTACTGTACCTGTTGCAAAGCGACGAAATCGCGGAGTGAGCCACGCCAACGCCACAGAATAAATAATAGTACTAGGTACAGAAGACTCACTCTCTAACAAAACGCGTCTGTTACGATCAGGACAGATATGGCCGCTAGGTGGCGACAGCGCCACGCGCGGCTTATGGCAAACCCCAAAATTGGGGTCGAACGGATGCACTTTTAGGTACCTGTAGCAAAGCGACGAAATCGAGGAGTGAGCCACGCCTGCTGTGGTGCGGATATATCCGCCATTGGTGTCAAAAAGGTTAATAAAATATGTCTATGTTTCCAGCGTGATACACGACGGGCTGACGTACCCGTGTCCCATCTGCGGGAAACTGTTCCAGTGGAAACGGAACCTGGCGCGACACACAAGGAACCACAGGTAATAGGGAATATTACGCAAAACTATGCGTAGGGGGCGCCACTATCACTATCCATCACAATCTGGGGGTCTACCGCGAAACAAGAAAATCGAAATTTCGTTAAATATCTAACCTCTCTATCACTCTTGCATATTCGAGCGATAAAAAGGCAGATAACTAAATTTCGATTTTCGCGTTTCCCAGTAGTTTGAATCAATGTCATATTTTATTGTCTGTGAAAACTTGTCAAAAAAAAAACAATTTTTTTATTCCATATCATACATTCAATTGTATTACCTCACTGTAAATCTATAAATAAATAGTAATTGCTCGTTTAAAGGCATTAGGAAGGGATTTTGACTCATGTATTTGTAAGAAAGGGATAAAATATAATTTAACTAAATCAGGCCTGTAAAGTTTTATGAATAAGGGGGTTATAGTATATGTATATTCCAGAGACCGCGACGCGGGCGCCACGCACGAGTGCCGGGACTGCGGCAAAACGTTCAGCTCGCGCGACTGCTACAACAACCACATGAAACTGAGCAAGCGGCACGTCCAAGAGGACGCTTATGTGTGAGTATTCTTCACTAACTTCATAATACGCACGAGTGCCGGGACTGCGGCAAAACGTTCAGCTCTCGTGACTGCTACAACAACCACATGAAACTGAGCAAGCGACACGTCCAAGAGGACGCTTATGTGTGAGTATTCTTCACTAACTTCATAATACGCACGAGTGCCGGGACTGCGGCAAAACGTTCAGCTCTCGTGACTGCTACAACAACCACATGAAACTGAGCAAGCGACACGTCCAAGAGGACGCTTATGTGTGAGTATTCTTCACTAACTTCATAATACGCACGAGTGCCGGGACTGCGGCAAAACGTTCAGCTCTCGCGACTGCTACAACAACCACATGAAACTAGCGGCACGTCCAAGAGGACGCTTATGTGTGAGTATTCTTCACTAACTTCATAATACGCACGAGTGCCGGGACTGCGGCAAAACGTTCAGCTCTCGCGACTGCTACAACAACCACATGAAACTGAGCAAGCGACACGTCCAAGAGGACGCTTATGTGTGAGTATTCTTCACTAACTTCATAATACGCACGAGTGCCGGGACTGCGGCAAAACGTTCAGCTCTCGCGACTGCTACAACAACCACATGAAACTGAGCAAGCGGCACGTCCAAGAGGACGCTTATGTGTGAGTATTCTTCACTAACTTCATAATACGCACGAGTGCCGGGACTGCGGCAAAACGTTCAGCTCTCGCGACTGCTACAACAACCACATGAAACTGAGCAAGCGGCACGTCCAAGAGGACGCTTATGTGTGAGTATTCTTCACTAACTTCATAATACGCACGAGTGCCGGGACTGCGGCAAAACGTTCAGCTCGCGCGACTGCTACAACAACCACATGAAACTGAGCAAGCGGCACGTCCAAGAGGACGCTTATGTGTGAGTATTCTTCACTGACTTGATAATACGCACGAGTGCCGGGACTGCGGCAAAACGTTCAGCTCTCGCGACTGCTACAACAACCACATGAAACTGAGCAAGCGACACGTCCAAGAGGACGCTTTATGTGTGAGTATTCTTCACTAACTTGATAATACGCACGAGTGCCGGGACTGCGGCAAAACGTTCAGCTCTCGCGACTGCTACAACAACCACATGAAACTGAGCAAGCGGCACGTTCAAGAGGACGCTTATGTGTGAGTATTCTTCACTAACTTGATAATACGCACGAGTGCCGGGACTGCGGCAAAACGTTCAGCTCTCGCGACTGCTACAACAACCACATGAAACTGAGCAAGCGGCACGTTCAAGAGGACGCTTATGTGTGAGTATTCTTCAGTAACTTGATAATACGCACGAGTGCCGGGACTGCGGCAAAACGTTCAGCTCTCGCGACTGCTACAACAATCACATGAAACTGAGCAAGCGGCACGTTCAAGAGGACGTTTATGTGTGAGTATTCTTCACTAACTTCATAATACGCACGAGTGCCGGGACTGCGGCAAAACGTTCAGCTCTCGCGACTGCTACAACAACCACATGAAACTGAGCAAGCGGCACGTTCAAGAGGACGCTTATGTGTGAGTATTCTTCACTAACTTGATAATACGAACGAGTGCCGGGACTGCGGCAAAACGTTCAGCTCTCGCGACTGCTACAACAACCACATGAAACTGAGCAAGCGGCACGTTCAAGAGGACGCTTATGTGTGAGTATTCTTCACTACCTTCATAATACGCACGGGTGCCGGGACTGCGGCAAAACGTTCAGCTCGCGCGACTGCTACAACAACCACATGAAACTGAGCAAGCGGCACGTTCAAGAGGACGCTTATGTGTGAGTATTCTTCACTAACTTGATAATACGCACGAGTGCCGGGACTGCGGCAAAACGTTCAGCTCTCGCGACTGCTACAACAACCACATGAAACTGACCAAGCGGCACGTTCAAGAGGACGCTTATGTGTGAGTATTCTTCAGTAACTTGATAATACGCACGAGTGCCGGGACTGCGGCAAAACGTTCAGCTCTCGCGACTGCTACAACAATCACATGAAACTGAGCAAGCGGCATGTTCAAGAGGACGCTTATGTGTGAGTATTCTTCACTAACTTCATAATACGCACGAGTGCCGGGACTGCGGCAAAACGTTCAGCTCTCGCGACTGCTACAACAACCACATGAAACTGAGCAAGCGGCACGTTCAAGAGGACGCTTATGTGTGAGTATTCTTCACTAACTTCATAATACGCACGAGTGCCGGGACTGCGGCAAAACGTTCAGCTCTCGCGACTGCTACAACAACCATATGAAACTGAGCAAGCGGCACGTTCAAGAGGACGCTTATGTGTGAGTATATTATTTATTTCATATTTAAAGGGGTTATTCCCACTAGTTACCGCCAAGTTCTTACCACTGGTAACTACTGGGAAAAGAAATCCCACTAGTTACCACCAACTCGGCTTGGTGGTAACTACTGGGAATTATTATTCACATATTTACACATTCTGACATATTTTTGAGATGATTTGTACACCCATATTTTTACAGTTAACTGTACATCAAATTATGTAAAAATATTGTCCATAATTTCGATATCCAGAGAGGAAAATGAGGACTAAGTTTATATAGAGAAGCAGCCGTCCCCTTTCCTCTAAATCTTGGTGTAATAATATACTCCGCCTGGTACTCTCTTCCCGTCTTTTCGTGGTCACGTGACTGACACAAGCCTGCGTCAACATGCGACAGCGCTATATGGTAATATGCGATAGCGCTATATATAGCGGCCATGTTATTGTGACGTAGGTTTGTGTCACTCTGGGGAGAGAAGACCTTGTTTTATTATAGTTCGTTTTTTTTTTATCTACGTATTTAGAAGGAGCCTTTATCTATGGGACATGTCGGCTCCGTTGGGCCTCTACATTACATTACTCTACATTACATTAGTGTTGCTAGATATCAAAGAAATGGTACACGAACTTCGCATGTTTAGATAGGGGTTCCGCCAATATCGACTGGAAAACCCCAACATCTGTTGCTGTATAGCCCCCAGCTTCAAATAATTCGTTTTTTTTAGCATTAGAAAGAACTCCACAGAAGCAAGCGTGCAGTTTTTATCAGGCTCTTTAATTGTTACTAATTATTGAATTATCTAATGTAGCATGGTCAATACATATAATTTACTTCAAATGATTACCGCTAAAAGTGCCGGATTTGGAACAACAAGCTTACTTCTGCTAAGTTCTTTCTAATGCTAAAAAACGAACTATAGACTTTGCTCTAAATTCAGTCACGTACATTCATTTTACAGACACGAATGCTCGTATTGCGGCAAGAAATTCGCAACGAAATGGTGCATGGTGGATCACATAGACTGGGACCACCTCAAGCGGATCAAGTACCAGTGCAGCGTCTGCTTCAAAGTAAGTTAGCGTTTCTTACCGAGATCACAGAATAAATAACAGAAGCGCTGGTGGCCTAGCGGTGAGAGCGTGCGACTTGCAATCTGGAGGTCGCGGGTTCAAACCCCGGCTCGTACCAATGAGTTTTTCGGAACTTATTATACGAAATATGATTTGATATTTACCAGTCGTTTTTCGGCGAAGGAAAACATCGTGAGGAAAACGGACTAATCCTAATAAGGCCTAGTTTACCCTCTGGGTTGGAAGGTCAGATGGCAGTCGGTTTTGTAAAAACTAGTGCCTACGTCAAATCATGGGATTAGTTGTCAAGCGGAACCCAGGCTCTCATGAGCCGTGGCGAAATGCCGGGATAACGCGAGGAAGAAGAAGATCACAGAATAAATAATAGTATTAAGTACAGAAGACTCACTATCTAACAAAACGCGTCTGTTACGATCAGCACAGATATGGCCGCTAGGTGGCGACAGCGCCACGCGCGGCTTATTATTATTATTGTGGTGTTGTGGGCCTTTGAGTGTCGCATCGACCAGCATTGATCTATTGTGACGGCCCTTTAAAGTTCATTACTAATGCCCGTTGCATCCAGAAAGTTCCAGATTCTTTGGGCCGTAATGTTCTGTACCTAGGGTTGCACTACGTGTCGCCCTAGATAGGTTTATGGCAAACCCCAAAATTGGGGCCGAACGGATGCACTTTTAGCTACCTGTAGCAAAGCGACGAAATCGCGGAGTGAGACACGCCTGCCGAGATGCGAGAATGCAGGGCTTCCACGCAGAAAAATAGGTTCCGTGCATGAACTATAGGGGGCAGCATAGGAGCTGTCAGATTTTAGGCGCGAGGCGTAAATGTGTCGTTTATGCTTCCGATGTAGCCCACAAGATGGCAGACCATGCACAAGGAAACGTACCGACGAGAACGGTAGATGGTAGCACTTGCTTTGGCAATGTACATGTGCACATATGTTTCCGATTCAGGCCACAAGATGGCAGACCCTCCAAAGCGCACGGTCCCTATAGAAAGCCACAATCATAGTTGTATATGTAGTGCATGTATACACGGTGTAACATGACGAAACCGAATAATTTCTGCAGCGTATTCCTGATCATATTTAGAGACAAAAATGTCCTATAAACTTTTTTGAAATTCGCCTAGTTTCAGAGTTAATACCAATTAAAAAAAAAACATGTATTTATTGTTACATAGTGCAAAACGCCTTTTTCATGGCGATGTTGGTGCTATGGGACATAGTTTAAATATCCTTATTGATAGATGTCAAAAAGTGACAAGCTGACAAGTAACACTTTGCAAAAAGTATGTTTTACGAAAAAAAAGTAAAAATTAATTTTAAGTGACAAGTTTACCAATAACATTTAGTTTTTATGTACAAGTGACAAGTTTACCAATAACAGTTATTTTTTATGTACAAATACATACAAAAAAATGGAAAAAACAAAACAAAAAAAATTTTTTTTAGGGAAATTGACCTAAACTCATATTACATTTTTTCTTTCTTTTGACCTCAGAAATGCTTGGTTAAAATTATTTGGTTTCCTCATGTTACACCGTGTATATATATTTAGATTTGTTTCTGATATTATGGATGTATTTTGCAGGCCTTCAAAACGGCAAAGATAATGGTGGCGCACATGAATAATATTCACGAGGGCAAGAAAAACCGCGAGCCGGAGGGCGAGCACCTGTGCGAGATCTGTGGCAAGTCTTACAAGGTGAAATATCTCATCCTCTAGCGTTCCACGCTCCTATTATATATTATAGTACTATCGCCCACACTGTTAACTGTCCATCGTAGGACTTTATTACAAAAGGCATAAGGTACGTAACGTATAAGTATATAGAGATGACACGGGGAGGGGCCAAACAACCGAACGAGATGCACTATGGAAATTTCAGTAGGATTAGCAGAGAAAGCGGTGTTATTGCTTATCCTTGTCACAGTCTCACTTTTTGTTTGATCCCCACCAAAAATTTAGTATGGTTTATGGTGGGAAACAAATAACCCGACCGAATTACGTAGATTGTTTTTGGTATGTTGTCAGGAATGTTAAAACGTGTTTTTAATATTGTCGCTTTGCGTATGTTTTGTCCCTCACGGAGGCACGCGTATAGCTCATCTATGTAATACTAGGGTCTATAGTTTATTGCCAGTTCATATATTTTCTACTTGCATGAAGTCGCAAATGTGCAAAGAGGCCCCAATGTAAAGGCCAGCCGCACTTAGCCGCATTGACCTTTCACCGTCTTGTATACTGTAAAACGTAATTCAAGACCAAAAAAAGTAAGAAAATATTGCCACTTTTTACTAGCGCGTCTTGTATTTATGTAAAAATAGGTAAATAAAAGTACTTTTTTAAATCGTACGAGTAAGATTACCAATATACCAGGCGGTCCCATAATGACCTGGCCTGACCCACTTTTGCCGGACATGTCATGACATGTTATGCACCATTGTACAGCACATCTAATCAGTAGTTTTTAAACGAACAACCGTCAACTTGTTTGCTTTATTTGCAGGTTTAGAGAAAATTAAGTCAAGGTTGTCGCAAGATTTTTAGCAATGTCGAAAATTGAGTACCGAAGCGTCATAAAATTCTTGTTTAAAGAAGGATTATCTCCCGCTCAAATCAAAGACCGTTTAGATGACGTGTACGGCGAGTCTTCTCCTTCGTATAGCACCGTAAAAAACTGGGTAAACGAGTTTCGATTTGGTCGGGAAACTGTCGAAGATCTAGGACATGAAGGAAGACCAGTGGAGGTCCGCACTCCTGAAAATATTAACAGCGTCCAGGAGGAAGTTTTAAGTGATCGCCGCCTAAAGATCAGGGAAATTGCAGCAAGGCTAGGGCTTTCTAAGAGCACCGTCCACCGCATAATTCATGATCATCTTCATATGAGTAAGGTCAGTGCAAGGTGGGTGCCTAAACTTCTGTCAGCGGTTCAAAAAGAAGAACGAGTGAAATGTGCTTCACAATTTTTGGAGCTCTGTGGTGAAAACCCTAAAAACATAATTGAACGGCTAGTGACTGGAGACGAAACAATGGTGCTTTATTATGATCCCGAGAGCAAACGCGAGTCGATGGAGTGGCGTTTTAAAAACGAAAAGCCCCCTATTAAAGCGAAGGTGCACCAGTCCAGCAAAAAGCTGATGTGCACAATCTTTTGGGATTGCCATGGTATCCTGATGGTCGATTTTAAAGAACGTAATACCGTTATAAATGGCGAGTACTATGCTTCTTTGATCCACAAATTGCGGGCTTCAATAAAGGAAAAGCGACGAGGAAAGCTAGCCAAAGGAGTACTGCTGCTACACGACAATGCTCCCGTGCATACCGCCTTCGTGGCCAAGACTGCAGTTCGCGAGTGCGGGTTCACTGAGGTCGACCATCCCCCGTATAGTCCGGACATGGCTCCCAGTGACTACTTTTTATTCCCAAACCTGAAGCGAGACTTGCGAGGAAAAAAATTTTTTAATGACGAAGACCTAGAGGCGGCTGTTTTAGGTCGTTTTGAAGACAAAACTTCAAGGTACTTTTATAAAGGAATAGAGATGCTTATTCAAAGATGTCAAAAGTGCCTTGACATTAAAGGCGACTATATTGAAAAGTAATAATAGTTTTATTTCGCTAGCATAATAATATTTAGTTCAGGCCAGGTCATTATGGGACCTACCACGTATATTTAAATTATCTTAGCGTATTTATTTATAAAGAGGAATTTACTATTTTACAAACAAATTATTGCAGTGGCAACATTGTCTTACTTTTTTTGGCCTTGAATTACGTTTTTCATTTTAATTTAGATGATCTGCGGAATGACCCTTTTACATATGTGTTTCAGACGGTGAAGCGACTGAAAGGCCACGTGTGGGCGATGCACACGAACCGCTCAACAACTAAAAGCTTCAAATGCAAGCTCTGCCCCGCCACGTTCACCTGGCAGACCTCCATCTACAAGCACGTCAAGATGATGCACGACAAGCGGCCCAAGGTATATATGTACTACAGATGTAGAGCATAATAGGGTATTTAATACTAGTCAAATCAGTTTCTTTTTCGAACTGTCAATAGTAGTTAACAAAAAATGTTAAAATAGTGTGCTAGAACAGAAAAGTGGTATTTAGATCCCTCGTAGCAGGGAAGAAAATTGCCACTTTGATCCCTCCTAGCAGGGAAGAAAAGTGCCACTTTGATCCCTCTTAGCAGGGAAGAAAAGGCTCTTCCGAATAGGTGGTGTGAAAAAATCTTTTCTTAATTAACACCGTCGTTTTGTTCCAGCAAATCCGTCCCCTGCCGGCCAAGAAGCCGGAGTTTCCCGGCGCCGAGCTGATCGCCCGCGAGTACTTCCAGCCCGCCGGCCTCGCGCACGTACCCCTACACAACATCGTCCAAAACATCGTATAACATGAGCTGTAGACTTCGGCCTACCACTTTACCCACACACTAAGCCCTCATCACCTTTACGCGGAAGGCGAGAGGCCTAAGGCACCCACCAACTACCATTTAGTTGGTGGGTGCCCTGCCGGCCAAGAAGCCGGAGTTTCCCGGCGCCGAGCTGATCGCCCCCAAGTACTTCCAGCCCGCCGGCCTCGCGCACGTACCCCTGCACAACATCGTCCAAAACATCGTGTAACACGACCTGTAGACTTCGGCCTTCCACTTTATCGACCACACAGCACAGACTACACAAGAAGCCGGAGTTTCCCGGCGCCGAGCTGATCGCCCGCGAGTACTTCCAGCAGCCCGCCGGCTTCGCGCACGTACCCCTACACAACATCGTCCAGAACATCGTGTAATACGACCTGTAAACTTCGGCCTTCCACTTTACCGACCACACAGCACAGACTACACAAGAAGCCGGAGTTTCCCGGCGCCGAGCTGATCGCCCGCGAGTACTTCCAGCCCGCCGGCCTCGCGCACGTACCCCTGCGCGCACGTACTTTCTAATGTATGGTTTCTAATGTTTGGGGTCGGAAACCGGTATTTGGACCATACAAAAATACCGATATTATTACGTTTTTTTTCATTCAAAGCTTTATTTTTACACTACAATAAAATTTTAGCTTTACTTTATACACTATTTTATTGCCATAATAATGTACTTAACTTTAAGGATTAATTATAGTTTTTATACAAATTAAAAGCAATACTGGAAAATAACTGTTTTTTTTATTTCAATAGGATAGAAGTCCTATAAATAGCTTCAATATATCGTGAAATTATAATAATACTATACCTACTAATATAGTCTTGTTTTTGTAGGTATTAAAATAAAAGTAAACAAAATCTAGCCTCAAATGCCAGTTGAGAGTAGAGGAAAACATTACACGATCAAATAATGTAGGTCGTAAAGTCAGGCCGTTCAGTGACAGATCCAGGCGCTTTTGTATTTTTGTTGGTTAGGTAATAAATGTTCTAACTACCCGAAAATTTACTGATTGTTTGTTTACTTTTATTTAAATACCTAAAGATACAGAGTATAGGGTATATTTGAGTTGCTCACATCAGAACTCGGGCAAATCCAACTGTCAGATTTTGCAAGATTCCACTTTTCGATCAAGTCGCTATATTCGTAGTTCAATCTTTCCCGGTAAAGTGAGAGGTTCGCGGGCCGCACGCGGCCCGCGGGCCGTCTGTTGCCGACCGCTGATGTAACCTATCCTATGTAACATACTGGTATGCAAATGAAGATAATTATCTTATTAGCATGAGGGGTTAAACAACGACTTTGCCATCAAAACTAAAAATAGCTATTTATAATAACATACTAAAATATTAACAACACATATTTCGCTATGAACTTTGAACTCGCTTTATGCAAGAAAAACAGACTGTTAAGAGTATGTCGGTCCATTCTCAGTTTAGGGTTCCGTAGTTAACCGTCACAATAAGCAGCCTTGAAAGGGGGCTATGAGTTGATAAATAAAAATATACATAGACTAATTCGCATGACTGAACATAGAGAGACATATAGACATGGTCGCCGACCTCCTGGACGGAGATGGCACTCGAAGAGGAAGATATGTATATTTATCTGACATCGTAAATTTTATAGCATTTTCGGTGCAGCGGAGTGGCGTTAACGGAATTAGTATAAACAACTTCAACCCTAATGATTAATTAGCGTAAATTACGTTAATATTAACCTTAATTTACAATTTCAGTTGGAATTATGTATATCAATTCCGTTAATACCACTCCGCGGCACCAAAACTGCTATAAAATTTACGATGTCTGATATTTATGTATTATATTAATAACAAGCAAAAGAGAGTATCTTTGTAGCACTTGTGCTTACGTCGTTTTCCTACGAAGGGAAGGAAGACTAACGATCAGCCGGCCTAGCCAAGGTTACAATCGCTATCGCTTCGACAACGAAAAGCATTATGTCTCTCTATCGCTCTTCCATATTAGCGCGACAGTGACAGTTGCGTTTCGATCGCTACGGAGCGTAAGCGATTGGCATCTTGGCTACGCGGCCAGGATCGCTATATGTGACGTTATCTATGAAAAGGGACCTTATTGTCGATGACGCTTACGCCATTATTAACGATGCTCCGATATAAATACACTGCGCTACACTGTGCGGCGTAAGGGCCATCGACAATATTAAGGTCCCTTTTCATAGACAATGCCCCATATGTTTAATTGAAAGTATTTAGCTTTACTTTCATGATTTGTCTTTACATATATTTGGACCCATTTTAAAGTTAGAGGGGGGACATATATTTTTGTCACTATTCATGCACTTACTTACTTAATCAAAAATGATCGATGAAGACCACTATACGTTTTCAAAAGATCTATTATCCAACGATACCCCACACCAAAGGGTTCAAGCGAAAAAAACTCTCAGACATACTTGCGACATACTAGCGGCTCGAGACATAATAGCGTCCTAATAGTGACATGGCGGCGACAAGTTGCAACATACTGGCGACCTATTGGCGATATGCGACGTACTGGCGACCTATGCCAAACATGTATACTTACTACGACATAAGTATTAATAATTAATAAGTGTAATAGTTATACGTATAGGTATATCTACAATGACATTTCAAATTTTATGTAATCTTTGACCTGTAACCTAATGTTACGTATTAATAAATTTTCATTTTCATTATCAGGGACCTACGACATTCTGGCGATCTACGCCAGAATGTCTGGTTGGTGGATTCTGGCATAGGGGAGGTACCTAAGTAACCCAACTTTTTTCCAATTTGTATTTTACCGGTCGTGAGCTTGTAGTGAGCTACGCCGCGGGTGGACAGACAGACGGTCATGACCAAACTATAAGTACTCTGTTTGTTGATTATGGAACGGAATCCTAAAAAACCGGGCAAGTGCGAGTCGGACTCGCGCACGAAGGGTTCATGAAGCAAAAAAAAAAACGGTCACCCATCCAAGTACTGACCACGCCCGACGTTGCTTAACTTTGGTCAAAAATCACGTTTGCTGTATGGGAGCCCCACTTAAATCTTTATTTTATTCTGTTTTTAGTATTTGTTGTTATAGCGGCAACAGAAATACATCATCTGTGAAAATTTCAACTGTCTAGCTATCACGGTTCGTGAGATACAGCCTGGTGACAGACAGACGGACAGACGGACGGACGGACAGCGAAGTCTTCGTAATAGGGTCCCGTTTTACCCTTTGGGTACGGAACCCTAAAAAAGCAATTAAGTACTAGAACAAACGACCTCTACATAAATAAATGTTATAGGACATTTTTTTACACAAATTGATTAAGCCCCACGGTAAGCTCAAGAAAGATTTTTTTTTTTTATTATGAATGGGCTTACTCATGGCCACAGACTAGCCGAGGCGTAGACGTGGCCTACGATGGAGCGAGCTCGCCCAGAAGGTGCCTGTTCACTCTTGATTTGAAGGTTGCCGGGTTATAAGAACACGGAAATATAGACGCCGGCAAGGAATTCCATTCCTTGGCAGTGCGCATAAGGAAAGTAGAAGCAGATGTAGTATTTCATCAGGCATTCGTACGGTATGGATTTGCGGACATGATCAACTTACGGTCTTTCCACCGCGATACAACCGTGTTTTATCATGATATGATATATATTTATATGATATATATTTTATCGTGTTTTATCATTATTAATTCATGATAGCATCTAAACTATCTGATAAAGTCTCAAGCGGGAGACGATGACTGACGATATTTGCTCCTGGCCCGCGGTCTATAGCATCTAACACGTGCATGCTAATTGCATTATGAGAATAACTTGTTTAGATTTAGACATTCTAATATTCCAGGTCTTCTAGGAACACGTTATTATAATATTTGGCTGTAACGAACCGGAATTACCAATGTGACCTTATGATCTGCGTCACATCCAAGTTTCAAGACATTGCATAGTATTTGATATTGCTCATTATCATTGCATCCAGCTTAGAAGCAGAAGTGTACATTCATTATTCAATATAAAATTAAGTATTTTAATAAAAGCTTTTCTGCATAGGTAGTTGCACTGCGTTAACTAAATTTAATGTAACAGAGTTAATAATCAGGTTTTTGACCCAACTAAAAATTGATTGAAGCGGAATTAATAATAATAAAATACTTTATTGTACACTACAAAATAAAAGTTACAGAGAATACATTGGAGTTTAACGGTGTAGGTAACAACAGGCGGACTTATCGCTAAACAGCGATCTCTTCCAGACAACCTTCAGATAGCGAAAATGTGGGATTAGTCAAAATTATTACATACGCTTCGCTTATTTTATGTGATTTAACCAAAGGCCTAGAACAGGAGGATGATCTGGCAGCTGTTATTGGTGGCGTTGGCGTTGGGCGCGGCGTACTACCGCTGGTCGCGCAGGCGCCTCTACAAGCTCGCGGCCGAGATACCGTGCTTACCGCACAGCTACCCCGTCATCGGACACGCACACATCTTCGCTGGCAGTAACGAAGGTAAACTTGTAGTAGTTGTGGTTCGTTGGTGCTGGGCGCGGCGTACTACCGCTGGTCGCGCAGGCGCCTCTACAGGCTCGCGGCCGAGATACCGTGCTTACCGGACAGCTACCCTGTCATCGGACACGCACACATCTTCGCTGGTAGCAATGAAGGTAAACTTGTAGTAGTTGTGGTTCGTTGGTGCTGGGCGCGGCGTACTACCGCTGGTCGCGCAGGCGTCTCTACAAGCTCGCGGCCGAGATACCGTGCTTACCGGACAGCTACCCCGTCATCGGACACGCACACATCTTCGCTGGTAGCAATGAAGGTAAACTTGTAGTAGTTGTGGTTCGTTGGCGCTGGGCGCGACGTACTACCGCTGGTCGCGCAGGCATCTCTACAAGCTCGCGGCCGAGATACCGTGCTTACCGGACAGCTACCCCGTCATCGGACACGCACACATCTTCGCTGGTAGCAATGAAGGTAAACTTGTAGTAGTTGTGGTTCGTTGGTGCTGGGCGCGGCGTACTACCGCTGGTCGCGCAGGCGGCTCTACAAGCTCGCGGCCGAGATACCGTGCTTACCGGACAGCTACCCCGTCATCGGACACGCACACATCTTCGCTGGTAGCAATGAAGGTAAACTTGTAGTAGTTGTGGTTCGTTGGCGCTGGGCGCGGCGTACTACCGCTGGTCGCGCAGGCGCCTCTACAAGCTCGCGGCCGAGATACCGTGCTTACCGGACAGCTACCCCGTCATCGGACACGCACACATCTTCGCTGGTAGCAATGAAGGTAAACTTGTAGTAGTTGTGGTTCGTTGGCGCTGGGCGCGGCGTACTACCGCTGGTCGCGCAGGCGCCTCTACAGGCTGGCGGCCGAGATACCGTGCTTTCCGGACAGCTACCCCGTCATCGGACACGCACACATCTTCGCTGGTAGCAATGAAGGTAAACTTGTAGTAGTTGTGGTTCGTTGGCGCTGGGCGCGGCGTACTACCGCTGGTCGCGCAGGCGTCTCTACAGGCTGGCGGCCGAGATACCGTGCTTACCGGACAGCTACCCGGTCATCGGACACGCACACATCTTCGCTGGCAGTAACGAAGGTAAATCAATAATAATAATAGGCCTTCATCATCTGTGTCAGATGTTTTAAGCAGCATCCCGGACATCCCGGTTACGACACTTGCGTTCGTGGCTGTAAAGCCCTATACGAGAGAGGATCTCTCGGCCACACACAAGGCTGAAACTATTTTAACACTATTTCTTTGTACTTTCAGTACCCAAATGAAAGTACAAAGAAACAAAATACTTAAACAATAAGTAGAAATAAAAACAAAACTCAAATTAATTCGTTCGAGAGAGTGAAATGCGTTGACACCCGAGTGTCTATGAGTAGAGTAAAATAGGTAAGTAGGTATTATGTTAATAGTTAGGGAGGCGAGGTAGCTAAATGGCGTAATTCAACGGCGCCGTCGAGACCTATCAAAATCGAAAGATAAAATAATTCCGAAAAGAAAAGCTCGTATGGCAAAAACCATTTTAACGGTGGGTTTGGCGTGTACGGTTTTTCAAAAATGTTAAAAAAAACAGTTACTTGAGCATTCTCGAGCGCGTCAGATATTCATACTACGTATGCCCCGAGTGCCTCTGATAACAACGGTATACTAATCTGCCGGTTTGCGTGGTGGGGGTAGGCATATAAAGTAGTCAAAAATGCAAAAAAAAAAAATTTTCCTCGAGCGCGTCAGATTTTCGGAAGGGGTGAGGGGGGGAGGGTTAAGTAGGCCCCAAGGAAGCTTCCTTTAAAAAAACTGACGATTTCGGCGTGACGATAAGTTACGATGAATTTTTGAAAATGCAAAAAAAAAAGTTTTTTTGAAATACTCGAGCGCGTCAGATTTTCATAGGGGAGGTTTATCTCGGTATCCTGAAAGCATATTTTTTTAATCTGACAAAAATGTTGGTGGGTTCTCTTAATCTGACCGATTTTATGATGCTTCAAGTCAAAAAGTTTTAACTTTGGACAAAAATGTAAAGAGACCTTTTTTGTGTAAAATAAAATTACCTTTTTTGTTTATTTAAACTTTTTTTTTGTAAAATGTATCGTTCGCGACTTATATGCCGCAACGCGTTCTTAGGAAGACGAAATGGCTCCTCCACACTTTCGGTCATGCGGAAACCGGCAGATTTTGTATTTTTAGTAAGTTTTAGATTATATTCTTCAAAATAAAAATAAAAAAATCGCGCTCGAGAATGCCGGATTAACGTTTTTCGCTTCGCGAAGAAGTTCGCGACCCTATAACTCGGCGGCGTCAAGGACTTATCGTTAGATTAGTTAAATTTAGTCTTTAAACACTAAAATCAACCCCCAATATCTTAATCTGACGCGCTCGAGTATTTCAGACTATCCATTTTTTTTTTACTAATCTGATCGTCTATCCTAGGCGCGCGTCACTACATATAGAGCTAAATATTTTACAAGGTTGTTCTATTAGGTCTAAGGTATTTTTTTTATTTATATTTATTGGTTCACCAACAATTGTTTACACTTTGTAAAGTATAACTACAAACGTTTTAACTATTATCGCTTAGCGTAACAATTACTTAAAGGTAAACACCACATGCATTGAATAAAGTAAGATAATTGCATTTACGTTACATACCTAATATACCGTTTACAATAATAATGCAGGCATTAACTATTTACTATTGATTATTAAGTATACATATAATATATAACATTGAGTGGATATCACTAGCTTATGATATTATTTTTGCTAAGCAGGAGCGAACAGATTTTTTAAAGTGATGCGCAGAGTCAAAGTGTAGATGTAGATGTAGATGTAGTGTAGGGACGCCTGGCCGGAAGCAGGCGGGCTGTCGATCGCGTGCCGCGTTCATTCAGCCCGATTCCCTGGAGTCGGGGCTGCAGGTTACTGTCCCGGCGGCATTCCCTCACCATTCTCCTCAAATCTTCTTGTTTTCCTGCAGAACAGAAGGACATCTTTGAGTTCGACGTCCTTTAGTTCGTTCTCTTTTAGTGTGTCTTTGCCGAATGTATTATATCGCGGTGCCGCATACATAATACATTCCGCTAGTAGGTGTAAGCTAGTCTCCTCCTTACCACAGTGTGGGCAGGAGGCATCTCTGCTAATCTCCATTATCTTAAGGTGTCTATTGAGAGTGTTATGACCTGTAATGATACCTGTCAGAAGTCTCAGACTGCTCTTACCTAGTTTCAGAAGATACCTGGTTCTCCTGTGATCTATGCCTTTGATCATCATCTTCGACTGTCTACATCCAGTTTCTTCTTCCCACTCTCTTTGTGCTTCCATCTCTTTTACCTTCTCTATGACTCCCTTCGTGACGTCCGCTGACATAGGTAGAGCCGGTTCCGGACCAATGTGGTCCATTTCCGCCCCCATCCTTGCCATCTCGTCCGCTTTCTCATTACCCGTCACTCCTTGGTGTCCTGGTACCCATGCCACCGTGACACTTCTTCGTTTGCCTATCGAGTTAAGCTCCTCCCGACATTCTCTCACAAGGGAGGAGGTAACCGATGTTTTCTTTAGTGCCTTCAGTGCTGCTTGGCTATCGGTATATATTACAACAGCGCCTTCTTGCTGCACACTCTCTTTAATTATATGTGCACAGCGCGCTATTGCACATACCTCTGCTTGAAAAACGCTAGCATACCTACCCAACGGTATTGATATCTTCTCTCCCAGTTTAGGGATTACTATGCCTGCTCCTGCTAGTTTCGTTGAGCTTCTTCTAGAGCCATCCGTAAAACAGATAGTCGTCGGGTGACTGACCTCTACCTTCCAGTTGTCTCTCTCTCCTATATGTATCCTATACTTCTTGTCAAATATCTCCTGCCTTTTTATAAGGTCGTTATTGGCCATCAGCATCTCAAATTTTGATAGCGCCTCTTTTTGTATCAGCGCGTGTCTCTTGTCCACACAGCTTCCTCTCCATTCCTTGCATGCTTTCATTCTATACCACTGTTCAGTGGCTCTTTTCTCTACCTCTATCCAGAGTGGCTTCAGGCCTAGCATTACCTCCAATGCATGTGTCGGGGTCGTTCTCATGGCCCCTGTCATCATGAGGCACGCTAATCTCTGCACTTTGGTTAGGTCTTTTTGGTATTCTTTAATACGGGCCCTATGCCACCATATCACTGCCCCGTATAGCACCCTGGGAAGTATCACCGCCTTGTAGATCCAGTGGATCATACCTGGCTTCAGTCCCCAATTCTTCCCCACTGCCCTTTTGCATTGACACAGTGTTTTTATGGCTTTTGCCGTCTGTTCTTTGATGTGAGTTTTGTATCTGAGTGTCCTGTCTAGAGTCACTCCCAGATATTTCAGCTCGTTCACCATTTCTATTTCTATGCCTTGTATCTCTAAGGGTCTCATCTCCTTTATTCTCTTATTAGTGAATAGCACTAGCTTTGTTTTCGACGGATTGAGATCCAGTCCTCTCTCTCTACACCACCTCAGTACCTGTCTGAGGCCTTTTGCCATTATATCTCTTATGACGCTAAGAACCGCCCCTCTCACTAGTAGCACTCCGTCATCAGAGTAGGCCTGCATATACATGCCCCCTCTGTTGAGCTCCTTCACCATTGAGTCAAGAAGTAGGCACCACATCAGGGGGGACAGACATCCCCCTTGTGGGAAGCCTCTTCTTGGACTAATCTTCTTTGATACTCCTCCTAGCTCCGCTGTTATGGATCTGCCTTTTAGCATTTTTCCTATCCATTTTGCTATTGTCGGTCGGATGCCCTCTCTCCTCAGGCTTTCTTCTACGGCGTCGAAAGTAGCCTTATCAAAGGCCCCCTCTACGTCGAAGAAGCAGCCTAGTGCGTATTGTTTTGTGTCTAATGCTCTTTCCACCCTTACCGTTAGGTTGTGTAGGGCTGTCTCCGTTGATTTTCCTGCCATGTAAGCGTGCTGATTCCCGTGTAGGGGGCATCCGCTGCTTTCCACTTTCTCTCTTATATGCTTATCTATTACCTTCTCTAAAGCCTTTAGCACAAACGACGACAGACTTATGCTTCTAAATGATTTCGCCTCTTGGTACGATTTCTTCCCCGGTTTAGGCAGGAAGACCGCCCTTACCTCGCTCCATACCCTTGGAATATAGCTTAGGGCTATACTTGCTCTGTATAATTCCACCAGATTCTCCTTTATGTATCTATATCCTCTCTGCAGTAGTGCCGGTAGGATTCCGTCAGGGCCTGCAGCCTTGAAAGACGCAAAGGAGTTGATCGCCCATTCAACCCTCTCCTCCTCCACCACCTCCCATGCCGCCGCCCAGTCGGACTCCTCCTGACCTTCCTGTTTACCTATCTCTGTCACCTCTACACAGTTCGGAAAATGTGATTTCAGCATGACGCTTAATATCTCTTCCGGTTCCGTAACCAAGTCTCCATTTATTCTCAAACTACCCAGTTGGCACGCTCGGTCTCCTGCTAGCAGTTTTACCACTCGCGCCCCCTCTGAATAGCTGTTTATGTCTCCCGTAAACCTCCTCCAGCCCTCTAGTCTAGCTTTCTCTCTCAGTCTGGTGTATTTGTTCCTGATCTCTCTGTACGCGTCCCAGCTCTGAGAGTCATCCCTTTTGGTTGCTACTCTCATTGCCCGGCGCACCTTTTTCCTTACCTTCTGCATTTCTCTATTCCACCAAGGTTGCCCTTTCCCTGTTTGCACCAGTTTCTCCGGGCATGCCTTGTGGTATGCTCCTATTATGATCTCATTCAGTCTGAGTGCCCCATATTCTAGGTCATTCACATTCTCATACCTGACTCCCGAAGCAGTCGCCTCCCTTAGCTCCTCTTCGTACTTCATCCAGTCTGCTTTACGTGGATTTCTTACCTTCATCTTTTCTAAGCGACAGTCGATGCTGTAGAGTATCCTGCGGTGGTCAGACATGCTATCCCCCTCATCCACCCTCCAGCTCTTAACCTTGTCGCCCATCTCTTTCGTTACTATAGTGATATCGAGCACTTCTCTCCTTGCCCTCGTTACAAACGTTGGTGTGTTACCTGTGTTCATAATTTCTAGGTCGTTGCTAATTATAAATTCTATTAATGATTCTCCCCTGTCATTGGTGTCGGTGCTACCCCACACCTCGTGATGTGCGTTAGCATCGCCACCAACAATCAGGGGTATTCCTTTACCTGTGTACCTAAGTACCGTTTCTTCTAGTTCTTTTGTCGGCGCGGTAGAGTCAAAGTGTATATCCATTACATGGCTACAACTATTTATTACCTTGCATAATCTTGGGACAGGTGAGTTACTGCCGTGGACCGTCCGTCGGAGCGGGGGGCACAGGGGTGTTATCGGATTACGGGGTATTCTTTGGAGCACGGAAGTGCAGAAGGCCAAGAAGTTGCGGACAGTCTATGTCATTATTCAATAATTTATACAAAAACATTGCATCCGCAATGCTTCTGCGTAGCGATAATGACTCAAGTTTAAAAAGTTTTAATCTTTGGGCATAAGAAACGGCTGTTTTGGCTTTGCCATCTGCAAAAGTCAGGTGTCGCAAGAACCGCTTTTGAACCCGCTCCAGTCTTAAAGAGTGAGTAGCATAGTGTGGGCGCCACACTACACTACAATATTCTAATATACTCCTCACAAGGCTGTTGTAAAGCAAAATTTTGGTATTACTTCGTCGAAACACTTTGGCATTCCTTATAACAAACCCTAACATTTTATATGATTTCTTAGATATATGTTCCACATGAGGGATGAAAGTGAGTTTTTTATCAAACACTACTCCTAAATCGCGTATTGTGTCGACTTCTTGAAGGGCATTGCTGCCAATGCTGTAATCAGACAAAATGATATTTTGTTTCCTCGTAAACTTGACATGAACACATTTTTCGGCATTTAAAATCATTTGGTTACTATTACACCAGTGGACCAGCCTGCCCAAGTCACTTCGTAGCAAATCAACATCATTAGCTGAGTTTATTGTGCGTGCAAACTTTAGGTCGTCAGCATACATAAAAATCTTCGAGTATCTAAAACAGTCAGGTATATCATTAATAAAGATATTGAACAAAATTGGCCCCAAGTGCGACCCCTGTGGTACCCCTGATGTAATACTGTGCGATGGAGACTTAAAACCATTTACGACTACATAGAACGATCTATTTGTTAAATAGGATTCAAACCATGGCAATAACGAGTGAAAACCATATGCCGATAACTTCATTAACAAAATTTTGTGGCAAACTTTGTCGAAAGCCTTACTAAAGTCTGTGTATATAACATCTGTTTGCTTACCGGAGTCCATTGCATTTGATAAAAACTCAGTAAATGATATTAAGTTAGAAGTTGTAGACCTACCACTGACAAACCCGTGCTGGAAATCGCTTATGTACATTTTAAAATGTTTTTGAACATGTGGACAGACAAGGGACTCAAAAATCTTCGCAAACGAACTGAGTATGGAGATTGGTCTGTAGTTCGAAATAGTAGTATCGTCACCAGACTTGTATACGGGCACCACCTTTGCTGTCTTCCATTGAGGCGGAAATACTCCTGTTGCTAGAGATTTATTGAATATTAATCTTAAGGGCCGTACTAGCGCTGCCGCACATGAATGTATGAAAAAAGGCGGAACTCCGTCTGGCCCTGCGCCTTTATTTCTATCAATTCCCTTGAGTTTTTTTAATAAACTATCTTCAGTAATGATAGGAGCAACAAAGTGCAGGCTGTTATTTTTAAGAAGTCCTAGTGACTGTTGATCATCTAGGTTACTGGTTATAACTTCTTTTGCATATACAGTTGAAAAGTAAGACGCAAACAGTTCACATATTTCATTACTATTAGAAGTAGAACCTGTCCCATTAGTCATAGCTGCCGGATATACACTAGAGCCTCCACGTTTACATTTCACATGTGTCCAGAATAACTTGGGATTTTCCCTTAGTCTGTCCTCAGTTTTATTAATGTAGTCATTGTATCTTGTTTTTGATAATTTATTTAAACGTGTGCTAATTAATTTAAGTTCTAGAGCATCCAATGGATTTTTATATTTTTATATATCTATCTCTCATATCTTAAACTGCCACGCTCGAGTATTGCCGAAAATTCCCCTATTCGCCTCCCTAACTATAAGTACTATTTTTTTAAGTATGTCCCAAAATTTTGATGCGGGTTATTAGCACATATTTTTCTTTTTCTTTCAGATATTATGCAAGTGTTACAAAAAATAGGTCGAATATCAAATCAACACGAAGGTCTTACAAGTTTTTGGCTGGCCAATAGGCTGTGTGTTGGTAAGAATACTAAAATATTAGGAATGCATAAAAACGCTCTTATAATTATACTAGAATTTCTCATACGAAATATTATTATTTCACACCACAGGTATGACGGACCCTGCAGCCATTGAGGTGGTTTCCAAATCGTGCCTGGACAAAGACGAAAACGTAGCAAAGATTTTTCGAACCGCCATAGGGAACGGTTCTTTATTTGCTCCAGGTAATTAATGGGCCGATAAGGGCTCAAAAGGAAAAAAGAACCCTTATACGATCACTTTGTTGACCGTCCGTCCGTCTATCTGTTAAGACCCTTTATCTCGGGAACGCGTGGAAGTATGAAGTTAAAATTAAAATAATCTGTGCACTTAAATATACTCTATTCATGTTATTCTAACCGTTGCAGTAAACATTTGGTACCCGCGTCGCAAAATCAACGCGCCTTTCTTCAATCGGAAGAACCTGGACCAGATGGTGCCAGTGTTCGACTCGAAGAGTTCCATCATGGCCGACCTGCTGCGGACCGAGGCGGGGGGAGGCGACTTCCCCATCTGGAAATACGTCACCACGTTCACGTTCGATACAGTTTGCGGTAAAATCCTAGAAATATTTTTTTTATGGTATTCTTTGCGGTAAAGAAAGAACGCTTAGACGAGGAATTTCGTACATTAATTTAAGTTTCCGATTTAAGCCACAAGATGACAGAACCTAAGATACACAAGGGCACGTGCGTATCTTAGGTTCTGTCATCTTGTGGCTTAAATCGGAAACTTAAATGAAACTTAAGTGGGCAGCACCTGCTTTGGCGTGTCAATGTCAAGTTAAAGTTTCCGATTTAGATTTAGACCACAAGATGGCAAACCCTCTTGCACCTATAGTTCGTGAGCCAATATGTGGACATTGGCCGAGTATCCGAGTAAGTAATCAGGAGCGCCATTGAAGACCGACAGCGGTCAGAAGTGCAGGCCGCGTAGCCAACACGCCCATCGCTTACGCCCCGTAGCGATCGAAACGCAACGATAGAGACACACAAAGCAATAGCGATTGACACCTTAGCTAGGCCGGCAGGCGCGTTGAATATTAGGCTACAGCCGCGTACGTCTATTGACGTCATTGGGGGTCAATGAGTTAATAATATTAATTCTTCCTCTTTAAGGATGACTCACGTTAAACCGGGGCCGGACCTTCCGGCTTTTCTATAATATGTCGGGCGAACACGTGATGCTTAAAATAGAAAACGCCTGAAGCTCCGACCCGGTGTAACGTGAGCCATCCTGTATGTCTACAAAAAATACCTTCACTTGCTTTTTGTTTTAGAAACTGCCCTGAACACTGAAATTAATATGCAAAAGTGCTCCGACCATGACTATCTTCTGCGCGCAATAGATAAATGCACGCAAGTTATGGCGAAGCGCATGTTCCATCCGTGGCTGCACCCCGACTTCATCTACAAGAGGCTACCCGTGTACAAACGGTATCGACACCACTTGCAACGTGCATATACCTTCTTAGAGGAGGTATTATTCATTTTAAAGAGCTCCGTACAAAACTTTGTTAACCGAGCTCTTATGGGATCATTTCGGTCTTGCAGATCGGTTTTGTATATGTTGTTTACTTTAATTTAATACCCACTATAACTTACTACTTATAGAATATACGAAAGAAAAAGGAAAAAATAACAGAATCTGGACTTAAGAATTTTAGTAAGTACTTAAATCATGATACCTTCATACTATGAATATATTAGAATTATAAAATAAGCAATTGCAAAGCTAAGCCACCGTCTACGTGAAAAAAGTGGCGACTACAAGTCCGGAGACTCCGCAGCATATAGTACTAGTAGATATCATATATTGCTGACGTACTAGGTGAGGATAGATACTTTGAAATGTATAAGAACATCACATCATGTCCGACAATTATCCATGCCAAATTGCAGCTTCCTAGCACTTACGATCACGTCGAACGGACAGACAGACGGACATGGCGACACAAAGGGTTCCAAGCTACGAAATCCTAATAAATTAAACGATGAAGACAGAAACAATATTAGTGGTCGACTCGAATCTTAAATATTTTCCAGAAAACAACAATGAACTGTCACATTTCATCGACGTGGTAATCCAGTCTTCTGGAGGGCTAGAGAAGGGTTACTCGGACATGGAACTGCGCGAGGAACTCCTGGTGTTTATGGTCGCCGGGAGCGACACGTCAGCCACCGCGGTCAGCTACACCACTGTGCTGCTGTCCCGGTACCCGGCCGTGCAGGATAAGGTGTACCAGGAGTAAGTATACCTGAGCTGCTGGTGTTCATGATCGCCGGGAGCGACACGTCGGCCAGCGCGGTCAGCTACACCGCTGTGCTGCTGTCCCGGCACCCGGCCGTGCAGGATAAGGTGTACCAGGAGTAAGTATAGTACACCTTTTGTGTATAGATTTAAGCTAGTTATTAATTTCGTTTAGTTGTACCACTGTATACCGGGTGTGGCCTGTAACATGAGCAAATAATTAAAACATAGATTGTACTCCTCAAACGGTGACACTTTAGTTCAACAACTTTTAAAAATTATGAAGTATTTAGACTCCCTATTTTTCATACAAAATAAATATTATCTTCAATGGACGCCATCGCCACGCCATTATCATTGTGATTGACGTTGCTTGTCACGCCTTAAACATAACAAAATTCGCAATACATTGCATCTTAGAATAAACTTTAAAGTGTATTAAAAATCAAACCACAAGTAATTTTTAAAAGTCGCTGAACAGATGTTGGTCAATATGAGGAGTACAGCCTACGGATTAATTTTTTGCTCATATTACAGGCCACACCCGGTATATATTGTATGTAAATAAATGATTTATGGAAAAAAAAATAGGTACCCTACCATGGGAAGGTTAGCGGTAGTTACAACATATGGTGGTGAGTTATGGGGCTAGTGGTTCACGAAACGTTTTGAAATAAGAGATTTATTTTAGGTGACCGTCCAGGAAACGTCAGGATTTTTGTTAGGATCTTCTATATTTTTATATGGCAACCCTTACTGTAGGTACCGTCCTTTGCTTTGCATTGAATAATAAACTATCTTTATCTCATATAATAACTGATTAAATTGAGTCTTACATTTGCTTTATCAGACTATACGAAGTGTTCGGCGCGTCGGACCGCACCGTGACCGCAGAGGATCTGCCGAAGCTGACGTATCTGGAGGCCGTCGTCAAGGAGAGCCTGCGACTCTACCCGCCGGTGCCGATAGTGCTGCGCGAGGTCCACGGGGATACACTTCTGCGTGAGTTTCCCGAATTACTCACATAAATATTGCCATTCTAAAAAAAGTATTTTTGTTTTTGGAATTTTCTTTATTTTTGCATAGCTAGTACGAGCTTTTTCGATCCTAATACAAGCAAAAACAATCCCAAAATGTCCATACGCGCAGACTCACGCTAGAATGGTACGGGTCTGTGCCGAGGCGTCTGACTCTTCATTTTCTATACTTAGAAAGCATCACGTGATCACCCGTCATCAAGAAAAGTGTTGAACTCATTGGCCTGGATCCGGACCGTTTTAGTATAAACAGAACCTGAAACGACCCATACAACCATTTTCAGTCGCTATTACGACACGGTGTAGACACATCTGGTGTCGACGACCGTTACAAGGAGTGATAGATTTTCATGATGACGTTCCGCAGTTCCGTACATAAGCGTGGCGTTCAAAAGGATATGCTAATACAAGTATTTTAGCGTCAGGCACAACGCTGGTGGATGAGACGACGGTGATGTTCAACATCTGGGGCACGCACCGGAACCCCGCGTACTGGGCGCCCGACGCGGAGGAGTTCCGCCCCGAGCGGTTCCTGCGGGGCCCGCTGCCGCACCCCGCCATGTTCGTGCCCTTCAGCCACTCCGTCAGGAACTGCCTCGGTTAGTATACAACCCCGCGTACTGGGGGCGCAACGCGGAGGAGTTCCGCCCCTAGCGGTTCCTGCAGGGCACGCTGCCGCACCCCGCCATGTTCGTGCCCTTCAGCCACTCCGTCAGGAACTGCCTCGGTTAGTATACAACCCCGCGCCGCGTACCAGTAGTCGCAGTCTGTAGTGACCTAGTGACCCTGCCTCCAAGAGTCTCGGCAAAAAACCGACCCAATCGGAGAAGGGCGAGACGAAAAGAGTAACAGCGTGATGAGTAAGGAACAGTATGTAGGTACACATAGCAATGCACGCACGAGAACTTTCCAAAGTTGCGAAACTTTCCACATGAGAAATTCTCGGTAACTTCTGAGAATGTTCTCGAGAACGAGAATTTATTTATTTATCGTTGTTTATACCATGAATATTCACGATAGTTTAGGTGTAGTCCTTACCCCCAGAAAATTCCGACTTTTGGTCGTCCGCTTCCGGTCAGAAAAATGTATGACGGCCCGGCCAAACGGTCAGACTTAGCTGGGGGGTGCTCGACCAAATGTCATAGAGGGACCCTGGCTGTTTTTGACACCGCCATTTTTTTTCAATATGGCCGACATTTTTTTTTTACTTTTTTAATTTTGTCCTAGCGCTCTGAAATTTTGGTCACGGAATCTCGGGATCCCCTAGACACCTATGAAACATTTTTTTTTAAAAAATGCTACAATTGTGGGAAAACAGGCCACTTTTATTTTGTATGGCAACTTTAAAAACGGTGCGTGATAGGTGGGGGGTGCTCGACCAAATGTCATAGAGGGCCCCGAGACAAAACAATCTGCATTAAAAAAAAATCAAAATGGCCGACTTTTTTTTTAAATTTTTTTCAAGTTGGTCCGAGCGCGCTGAGATTTGGCATGGCGGGAGATAGAGGCCTCTAGATTCTAATTAAACAAAAAAAATTTTTGTAAATATTGTTGAAAGTCGAAATGTTCTCTGATATACAGTGAGAATTTAAGCAACTTATTGGTAAATTTATCACATCAACAAAATAGGGGCGCGCTGCTGAGAGCGAAGAGCGCCGCCGCCAGAAAGGCGATAAATGCATCCGCCAATACGCTGCTGTCCGCAGTGAGGGAGTGGGACGGTAGCCCGCTTCATGAGCGCTGGAGGACCTACCACAAACCGGTCACCATAGGGTCGGGGCGATACGCCCCTTGGGCTAGTTAATATTAAGTTTTAATTTGTATTTAGGTATAATTTATAGACGTGAATATTTTAATTTTATTGTACAGTCGAATAGTTTAATTTTAATTTAATTTTATTGTAACTCTATGGAAGTTTTCTGGAATAAAACAATTTCATTTCATTCATAGCTAACTGTAATAGACAATAATATATGAATAAGAACATTTAGTTTTAAGTTATGCCTATTTAAACTTTATTTCAAGTATATTCTCTTGTTTAAACAATAATTTCCATGTTGCAGGAATGTTCTGAGAACATTCTCGAGAACGTTTCCGCCTTTTTGGGAATGTTCTGCAATTTGTACATTGCTAAACTTCGTTTTTTTTAGCATTAGAAATTAGGTAAACAATCTTGATGCGTCTTTTAATTGAAAAACACATTTTAAAAATAAGTTACGGCAAATATGTAACAATTATAGATGATTAAACGAACTTTCCTAAAGTGAAGTTCGATCACTATTATATGAGTCGCTTCATTCGAAGATATAATGTTTTAACAGGTAGTCCCTTAAACCTACAGGCAACTTATAGCACGCTTTTAGAGTACTTCATTTGATTCAAAATCGGTATTAGTAGTTCCGGCGGCCACCACCTGGGGGTGGGGAGCTGCCGTAGACTTCATTTTTTAGAGTCACGAACATAACTTTCTTTTTTGGGTCACCTAGGGACGGGTGGGTGATTATATTTATATCTTCGAATGAAGCGACTCATATAATAGTGATCGAACTTCACTTTAGGAAAGTTCGTTTAATCATCTATTATATTTCATCGCTTCATTCTCGATATAATGTTTTAACAGGTAGATGTTTAGAGTTGAAAGTTTTGTGAGAAAATAAAAACTTATTATTTTTATTAATTTATTTTAATTTTTTATACTTATTTAACATGCCTAATAATCACAAAAGGTATTATTATATGCAGTTAAGCACTACACTTAATATTTAGGAATCGTCATTGTCACTGACATTGGTTTCTGGGAAACAAATCGATCTAGCGAAATCATAATCATCATTACAATTGATTATTGGTCGGTTATAGAATTTGGCAAAGGTTTTAGAGTTGCTGGTCCAGCCAGCCGCCTTTCTGATCGTATCTAAGCTGATTCCAGCCGCAAAAGCCGTTGAAGTAGCAGAGTGGCGAGTACTATGTGCACTAAACACATTGACGTCTACGCCACTTTCATGCAATACTTGTTTGATCCACCTACTTAGGGTTTGACTGCTGGCGGCCTTGTGAGGTCGCTTATATGTCAGGAAAAGCGTTCCCGTGCTACCAACCCTTAAATTTTTCGTAACGAAAATATAATCCTTAAGGGTCGTAGCTGGGCATATACTTAATTTTTCGCGGAAAAATGGCAAATTTAATATGGGTTGTTCTCGGCCTACAGCAGAAGTTTTAATAATGTCAACTATGGCAATTTTTATTCCATCTGAAATTTCTGTGATGTTTTCTAGTTTTATGAGGGATAGGGTTTGCACTCTGTGAGCTGTACAGAGTGCTAACAGAGTAACTAGTTTTTTAGTGATTTTTTCAAGGGGTATATCGGAGTTGGGATACCAAGACGAAACATGATTTAGTACAACCTGAGGATCCCAGGTGGAATTATATTTTGGTGTTATTGGTTTTAATTTAAATGCCCCTTTTAAAAGTCTTTTCACACAGTTATCAGTACCTATCTCGCTGCCAAGCAGCAAAGATAACGCCGAACGGTGGCTATTTAATGAGCCATACGAACAACCCTTATTAAATAGTTCCGTTAAAAAGGAAAGTACCTCGGGTATCGAAAGATGATAGACGTCAATATTCTTAGAAGTGCAATATTCCCACCAAAGTTTTATGGTTACGCCATATTGACATAAAGTATTCTGAGCCAATGAGGCTAGCATTAGAGGTACTGCCTCGTACGGGGTTCCCCGCTTGATGAACGCCGCCCGCAAAGCCTCGCGGCACCCAGGGTAAGGCTGGCATGCAGGGGGTGATGGTCCCTGAAATGTGATTTTAACAGGTGTTTATGAGGAGGGAACATTATGATTTCTGACTTTAGAAGTTATATCAGGAAAGGGAACCATGCCTGCGAAGGCCAATAGGGGAATACAAGTATTCCATCAGCTTTATCGTCAACAATCTTTCGTAAGCATTTTAGTATTAGCGCAAATGGTGGGAATGCATAAAAAAAGTTAGAGCTCCAGTTAAGCGTAAACGCGTCTACCGCCATGGCGTCTGGCTCTTGTCTCCATGAGACGACTGCGTCACATTTTGCGTTAGCACGTGAAGCAAACAAATCTACATTTGGGTATCCTAATTTTTTAATAATGGTATCAAAGGCTTGGGTGGACAATTCCCACTCTGTGTCCGGGTTGATTTTCCTAGACTCCTCATCTGCCCGATTAAGTTTGGTATTAACGTATGACGCATATAACCAAATATTGCCAAATTGATCTTGATAAGTCATTTAAATGTGGGAATTGTATACCTCCCATACGGTTGATATAACTAATAGCGGTCGTGTTGTCGATTCGTAATAATATTGCACAGTTGGTAACGTCTGAAGCGAGGCTTTTCAGGCCTAAAAATACCGCGAGCAATTCTAAATAGTTTATATGGTGTTCCATCTCAACGGTTTTCCATGTCCCGTTTGCTTTTTTATTGCCACATACAGCGCCCCAGCCCGACCTAGAGGCGTCTGTAAAGATTTCGTATTTAAAGTTTTTTATCCTCATAGGATTATCAGCAGTGGCAATATTCTTAGCCCACCAGTGTAAGTCGGCAAGAATGGTATTGGGTAATGATATTTTGGCTTCAAAATTATCATTATGCCTTTGCAAAAGGAGGAATTTCTGGCGTTCTAAAATTTTTGTGTACAGCCATCCATACTTAACAGCAGGGCAGGCCGCGACAAGTACACCGATCAATTGAGCAAATTCACGGATACTACAACGTGGCAATTTCATAAATTTGTTAACTAACTGAGCAATTTTATTACGTTTATCACTCGGCAAAGACATAGACATGTTTCGACTATCGAAATTGAATCCCAAAAACTTGCAACTTTGCTTGGGTTCCAGTGAGCTTTTACTAAAGTTAATAACGAAGCCTAAACATTGAAGTAGCTTCACAGTCTCATTTACGTTTTTATTACAATCAGTATAGTCATCACCAATGCAAAGGATGTCATCTAAATACATGACAGATTTCAGACCGCTGGATCTTAAATATGTTATTACTTCTTTCATTACTTTAGTAAAAACCCACGGGGCTAACGATAAGCCATAAGGCAGGGCATTAAACTCATAAGTTACAATTTCTTTAGAGCCATAAGCTTGAAATTGAAAACGTAAATATTTTCGATCAGATACATGAATAGGTATTAAAAGATAGGCTTCTTTTAAGTCGATGTTGGCTAAATAACTATTCTGGGCTATTAACTTGGATGCCGTTCGATGGTCTTCCATCTTAAAGTGAATTTTAGGAATGAATTTATTGAGCGATTTAAGATTCAAAATAAATCGTTTCTCGCCATTAGGTTTTGGCGTGAAGAATATTTTGGAAACGAACTGGTTACTTGATGCATTACATTGTGAAATTGCACCTAACTCTAGTAATTTATTAATTGCATATGACATGTCACGACTTTCGTCAGAAGAGTAAGCGGGATGGCTTACTGGAGGCTGTTCAACGCTTTTAGAGAAAGGAATTTTATATCCCTCTCGAATCCAAGTTAAAACTTCATTATTTTGAGTTATATTTAGCCAGCAATCGTAAAATGAACTTATTCTACCAGAATGTACCTGGTTTACTGTTGAGTTGGAGCACGAGGCCTGGTCTGAGGGGCAGGTTTCGCTGCCGGTGGAGTTGTGCTGTATGTGTAATTGTACGACCTCCTGGGAGTTGTCATCCTCGTCTGGCTGCCCCGTCCACCTCTGCTGTTGGGGTAGAAGTAGCGAGGTGGACCCCTCCAGTTTCCCGGCGGGGTATAGCGGCTTGCCGTCGACTGGCGAAATCCGGAAGTAGAGGGTTGGTATGGCACAGTCTTTTTTATCTGATGTCCTTGTCTTTGAATGGCTTTGCCTGCCTTAATTTTTTCAGACAAAGCGTTACCAAAGAGAGTATCGTCTCTTTCGGAATCTTGGATTACATGTAGGATGTTCTTTTCCAGACTAGGAGTTATCAATTTTATTCTATCTTTGGTCGACGCGCAGTGAAGGTCTGTCAAGATTCGACAGCTGTCACTGAAATGAGTCAGAGCCTGGGCTTTATTATCGCTATTTAGTAGGATCTCCATACCCTTATTGAGTGCAGTAATGCCTGCACCGAGCTGTTGTTGAAAACCAGACAGTTTTTTATCGCGCCCTCTGACTATTTCAGATACTGCAGCTGAGATCTCTGCGTTAAGTTTTGGTGACTGCAGAAGCTTGCAATTTTCGGGTATTAAATAACTTTTTAAAAGTTTTTCTTTGTTTTCTTTGAGCAGACCCTTTTTTAGTAGAGGTAACCACAGACTGGCTAAACTGTCGTGTATCGGTTTACCAAATTCAGGTATATCATCTGTGGACTCGCCCAAGGCCATAAGTAGTTCCGGTTCTACCATTTCCGCGGATGCTTGCGCGGTTTCATCGGGCATAGGAGCACTTTGCTCCACCTCCGGCTCGGCTATCTCATGTTCTGGCTCAGTGTTTTGGCGAGGATTCACCTCGAGGTCATTCATTGGTAATGGTTGAGTGCACTGGTGCCCCTCGACTTGAAAAGGTTCAGTCACGCTGCCTTCTCGATTAATTTGGTCCGTTAAAGGACGATGGACAACGATATTTGTATCTAAAATAAAAATAAAAATGTATATTTTATTTGGAGACCCAAAAGAAGGTAGGTAGGTGAGTTATGAGAAAACTCAGTTGTACATGTCTCGCAGACAAGACAACGTAACTAATTATGATAACTTATTGTTTTGCATGTTATGTTCGGCAAATGCCTCGTGGTTAACTCGCAGTTAATCACGTTATCGCAATTGACTCGCAGTCAATCCCGACTTTTAAACATACGTTAAAACAACACAGAGGTAGCTCGCAGCTAAAACCGTGCGTTTAACATTCTTTAAGTTATAAAAAAAATCTGAGGGTAGGTAGACAAAACTCAGCATCAATTTCGTACGTTTAAATTACGTAAATGTTTTAAAGATTACACTTTAGAAACTAGATTGTAATATTTCTTGATGAAGTAACCACTAAAACAAAATAAAAACACTAATTTACCTTGGTCATTGTCCTCGTCAGACGAGGACTGAATTACTCGAATCCGTTTATAAGGTGGTTCTTTATTTTTCTTTCGTTGTAATTCTTCTATTTTTTTGTGATATGCACTAATTCGTTCGTCGATAGTACGCTTAGGCATGATTTTAGCGCGTGCGCTCGTTGCCGTGCACGAATAAGGAATGAAGTCTACGGCAGCTCCCCACCCCCAGGTGGTGGCCGCCGGAACTACTAATACCGATTTTGAATCAAATGAAGTACTCTAAAAGCGTGCTAGTTGCCTGTAGGTTTAAGGGACTACCTGTTAAAACATTATATCGAGAATGAAGCGATGAAATATAATTAATCTAGTACGATCATTTATATTCGTCTGCTTTCATAAGTAATAGTTTTTGATTTTTGAAAAGCGTTTTAATTAAAAGACATGCCAAGATCGCTTACCTTCTTGCAAGTTCTTTCTAATGCTAAAAAAAACGAACTATAGGTACACACTCGTTTTCGGCCTGTCTAAAGTATTCTCGACGAGTGTGTAGTTGTATACTGTGTACAGCCATATAAAGGGTTACGGCTTTTCGTCGGACACTTTCTAATCCCATGACTAAACGCCACTTGCTACATTTCACTAACCCGGGGTTAACCGGTTAACTACCATTACAATTTGACATCGGGTTAACAGTTTAACCGCTTAACCCCCGGTTAGTGGGATAGTGCAAGTGGCGCTAAGAAAGTTATATGTAATCTCTCAACAACATACCTAGCAGTATCCTTACGTAGATAAAACTTTAAACACTTGTGTTCCTAGGAGCAACATGCGTATGGTGCGGCAAGGTTCAAGTTGACACTGCACGATATTAGGCCATTCAGAAAAACGATTCTTTTTTCAAACTATTTTACAAGCTTTTATTTAGTTTCACCTGACCGTTGTCTGTCGGTCTGTAATCAAATCTTGCAAGTTAAATTTGATCCACTTCCAGATTTCCGATTGAGCTGAAATTTTGCATGCATGTATAAATCGGATGACAATGCAATATTATGGTACCATCGAGCTGATCTGATAATGGAGACCAGAAGTGGCCATAGGAACTCTGTGATAAAACAACGAAACCTAATTGTGTTAGGGGTTTTTAGAATTGTCTCGATGAGTATTAGTTGTCTGTCGTAAGAAAAGTACAGTCAGCGATAAAAGCTTGTACCAAAAATGAAATTCTTGCCAAAAACTTTTTATACAAACTATTTTTATCCTAACTGTGGATGTAACTTTCTCCCAGGTGCAACATACGCAATGATGTCGGCGAAGACGGCGCTGGTGAACCTGGTCCGGCGTTACCGGCTACTGCCGCCGGTCGGCGTACGCGCCGCTGACTTGCAGCGCCCTCTGCCCGTCAAGTACGACGTCATGATGAAGGCCGTCGACAATTTCACCCTTCGAATAGAAGAGAGGAACCAAACCAAAACACTGAAGGAATAGAAATCATTACGATGGCGGAACAACTTGGATGCAGCATCAGCGGTATTGGCGGGATCTTGCTCAGCGCGGGGAGAGTTGGAAAGGGAGACCTTTGCCCAGCAGTGGGACACAGAAAGCTAAATAAAATTATAAATATAATGTTTATACCGTAGTTTTAATAAAGTTTCGTACAAATTATCTAACGAAACTTTTCGTTAGGTAATCATGAATTAATTTCTCTTAGATTAAATTTTGAAATAGATATTATCGATCAGACATAGGAATCCGCGGAACAAATTGTGAATTAAGACTTTATGTTTGGCACTTATGGTCCTACTTACCACAAAATTTAGGCTGTTTTAAAACGATTAGGCAATTAACCTTTTGACCGCCGTAGTCTGATATACAAGACAAACAAAATCGGGCTCATTTCGCCGCGGTCTGATAAATAAGATAAAACTTATGATTATATTTAGGCTGAAATAGGGGAAAACACTTACGTTGTTCGTTCCTAAATGAAGCTTTAAGATTTACCTCAAAATGACCAAGGACATTAAATAAAACAGTATAAAGATTTTTTTATTAAAAACTTATAATTCTTATTAATATAGATACTATGAGGTGTTTTGGTTACTCTATTTGACACTAAAGATAAATTTGTCGACAGCTTTCATGATGTCGATGACGGCGGCCGATCGTAAGATCAGGCATATCGTGAAATTCCTAGGCATATCGTGAAACGTGAAAATCTTTGACTCGTTCCCTGAGTCGACAGCTCCTATTTCTGGGCAGTTTGCCCTTCGGGCATATGAAGCAATAACCTAACGAACCTATCCTACCTTTATATTGGTTTAATGTGACTATCGTCAAAACATTACACAGGAACTTAACGATATGCCTGATCTTACGATCGGCCGCCGACATCGATACTAATCATGTTTTTTGATTCTTTTCTTCAACTCTAACAGTAAAATTCTTCATGGATTTTGGTAATGAGTCGGTACTTATAGGGATTTTCTGTTCCTCTCTTTGACTGTAGACGCACTCATAGGGTTTTTAATTAGATTAGGTATTTTCTTTAAATCTGAATAACAATAAAATTGTTATCCTCTTTTGTAATGTAACTAATACCTGGCTGTTTTAGATTCACTCTTCTCTAAGGGTGAAGTTGTCGAACCCTGATATCATGATTTTAACTTTGATGTTGACTTTGATCATGGTGGTATGTTGTTGATACTCATAGCTTTCTTAATTTTTTTCTTCGATTTTAATAGCATAATTGTGAATGGCTTTCATAATGATTTCTTTCTTGGGCGTTTTGGAATCTCCCTTCGACTCTAACGATGACTTTGTCGTTTTCATGATGATATTATATATACTCGTAGGGTTTCTTCATTATTTTCTTCGATTCTACAGTACAATTTAAAACGGTTTTCGTGATTTCTATACTTGGGTATTGTGATTTCTCTCTTCGACTCTAAAGCCCGCTCCACACTCGTGCGCGAATCGCGGCGCGAAGCCGCGAACGCGAGTCTGCCGGCCTAGCCAAGGTTACAATCGCTATCGCTTCGACAACGAAAAGCATTATGTCTCTCTATCACTCTTCCATATTGGTGCGACAGTGCCAGTTGCGTTTCGATCGCTACGGAGCGTAAGCGATCGGCATCTTGGCTACGCGGCCTGGAGTCGATTTCGCATATCAGCGAACTAGACTCCACACTCGCGTTCGCGGCTTCGCCCGCGATTCACGCGCATAGTCTGGAGGGGGCTAAACAATTACATTAAAGTAGGGTTTTTGGTTTATTTCTTCAAATCTAAGGGTAACATTCCATTTCTAACCGCAGCTGCATTACTGTCAATTTTACTATGGAAATTGACAATGACAGCGACGCGTTCAGTACCGGTAGTGCAGCTGCAGTTAGTAATGGAATGGTACTTTAACAGTAAAATTGTCTAAGTATCGGAATTATATCTATACTTATAGAGATTTAATTTCGTCCCTCTCTTCTACTCGATCGATAAAATTGTCTACAGCGTTCATCATAGGTTTCCGGTTCCTCTCTTCGATTCTAAGGGTGAAGTTGTCGACAGCCTTCATCATGATGTCAAACTTGACGGGCAGAGGGCGCCGCAAGTCGGCGGCGCGCACGCCGGCCGGCGGCAGCAGCCGGTAACGCCGGACCAGGTTCACCAGCGCCGTTTTCGCCGACATCATTGCGTATGTTGCACCTGGGAACACAAGTGTTAAAGTTTTATCTACGTTTTTGAAGGACACTGCTATGTTGTAGAGAGATTATATATAACTTTCTTAGCTCCGCTTGCACCTTGCCGGGGTTAAGCGATTAAACTGCTAACCCAATGTCAAATTGTAATGGGAACTCGAGGTTAAACCGGTTAACCCCCGGGTAGTGGAATAATGCAAGGGCGCTTTATATGTCTGTACACACTCGTCGAGAAAACCTTAACTACAGGCCAAAAACGAGTGTGTACCTACATACTGTTCCCTTCTCGTCTCGTTGTTACTCTTCTCGTCGTTGCTGACACTCTCGTAGGCAAAGTCACTAGGTCACTACCGACGACCAGTAAGCGAGGTTAGTATATAGTATATACTATATACTAACCGAGGCAGTTCCTGACGGAGTAGCTGAAGGGCGCGAACATGGCGGGGTGCGGCAGCGGGCCCCGCAGGAACCGCACGGGGCGGAACTCCTCCGCGTCGGGCCCCCAGTACGCGGGGTTGTATACTAACCGAGGCAGTTCCTGACGGAGTAGCTGAAGGGCACGAACATGGCGGGGTGCGGCAGCGAGCCCTGCAGGAACCGCTCGGGGCGGAACTCCTCCGCGTCGGGCCCCCAGTACGCGGGGTTGTATACTAACCGAGGCAGTTCCTGACGGAGTAGCTGAAGGGCACGAACATGGCGGGGTGCGGCAGCGGGCCCCGCAGGAACCGCTCGGGGCGGAACTCCTCCGCGTCGGGCCCCCAGTACGCGGGGTTGTATACTAACCGAGGCAGTTCCTGACGGAGTAGCTGAAGGGCACGAACATGGCGGGGTGCGGCAGCGGGCCCCGCAGGAACCGCTCGGGGCGGAACTCCTCCGCGTCGGGCCCCCAGTACGCGGGGTTGTATACTAACCGAGGCAGTTCCTGACGGAGTAGCTGAAGGGCACGAACATGGCGGGGTGCGGCAGCGGGCCCCGCAGGAACCGCTCGGGGTGGAATTCCTCCGCGCCGGGCCCCCAGTACGCGGGGTTGTATACTAACCGAGGCAGTTCCTGACGGAGTAGCTGAAGGGCACGGACATGGCGGGGTGCCGCAGCGGGCCCCGCAGGAGCCGCTCGGGGCGGAACTCCTCCGCGTCGGGCCCCCAGTACGCGGGGTTGTATACTAACCGAAGCAGTTCCTGACGGAGTAGCTGAAGGGCACGAACATGGCGGGGTGCGGCAGCGGGCCCCGCAGGAACCGCTCGGGGCGGAACTCCTCCGCGTCGGGCCCCCAGTACGCGGGGTTGTATACTAACCGAAGCAGTTCCTGACGGAGTAGCTGAAGGGCACGAACATGGCGGGGTGCGGCAGCGGGCCCCGCAGGAACCGCTCGGGGCGGAACTCCTCCGCGCCGGGCCCCCAGTACGCGGGGTTGTATACTAACCGAGGCAGTTCCTGACGGAGTAGCTGAAGGGCACGAACATGGCGGGGTGCGGCAGCGGGCCCCGCAGGAACCGCTCGGGGCGGAACTCCTCCGCGCCGGGCCCCCAGTACGCTTGGTTGTATACTAACCGAAGCAGTTCCTGACGGAGTAGCTGAAGGGCACGAACATGGCGGGGTGCGGCAGCGGGCCCCGCAGGAACCGCTCGGGGCGGAACTCCTTCGCGTCGGGCCCCCAGTACGCGGGGTTGTATACTAACCGAAGCAGTTCCTGACGGAGTAGCTGAAGGGCACGAACATGGCGGGGTGCGGCAGCGGGCCCCGCAGGAACCGCTCGGGGCGGAACTCCTCCGCGCCGGGCCCCCAGTACGCGGGGTTGTATACTAACCGAGGCAGTTCCTGACGGAGTAGCTGAAGGGCACGAACATGGCGGGGTGCGGCAGCGGGCCCTGCAGGAACCGCTCGGGGCGGAACTCCTCCGCGTCGGGGCCCCAGTACGCGGGGTTGCGGTGCGTGCCCCAGATGTTGAACATCACCGTCGTCTCGTCCACCAGCGTTGTGCCTGACGCTACAATTAATAAATATTTTTTTTATTATCAAAACAGATTACGTCACATAAAAGCATGTATCTAAACGTGGTATTAAAAATATCATCGGAATACAGAAACTTTGTCATGTCAAACAAGTATAGCATGGTTCCAGAGTCCAGCCAGTGGATGACAGAGATTTGTTAGATATTAATGGTGTGCGTCGTGTGGTTCGGTCAAAGTGTAAAGTAAGTGGTTCGGTGCATCTAACAAGGAAGGGTACCCAACTGTCCGACTCCGATTTGATTTATTTTGATATATGTTATAGAGTAAGTCTAAAATAACGGACACGTATTTTTTTTAGCTGCCCAAACTCAACCTGTTATTAGAAAATGGCCTTCAAAGTACTGAAAATTGACCAAACCTTCTAATTTCTGAGAAGAGATTTGAGTTTGTGGTGAAATGACAAAACACGTCTCCATTCTTTATTCATGTTCTCCAACATATAACGAAACCAGTAATTAATTAACAATTTTTTTGAACAAATCTCTTCTCAGATATTAGAAGGTTTGGTCACTTTTCATATTTTGAAGGCCATTTTCTAATAACAGGTTGAGTTTGGGCAGCTAAAAAAAAATACTTGTCCGTTATTTTAGACTACTCTATAACTTATATCAAAATAAATCAAATCGGAGTCGAACAGTTGGGTACCCTTCCTTGTAAGTGTGAGGGTTCGGAAAACTTACGCAGAAGTATATCCTCGTGGACCTCTCGCACCACTATCGGCACGGGCGGGTAGAGTCGCAGGCTCTCCTTGATGACGGCCTCCAGATACGTCAGCTTCAGCAGATCCTCTGCAGTCACGGCGCGGTCCGACTCGCCAAACACTTCTTGTATTCTGATAAAGAAAATAGAAGACTTAATTTAATCAGTTATTAGATGACCAAAGGACGGACCTACAGTAAGGGTTGCTATATAAAAGCATAGAATATCCTTACCGAATCCTGACTTTTCCGTCAAACCCAAAAAAATCCCTTATAACAAAACTTTTCGTGAACCGCTAGCCCCATAACTCGCCGCCATATGGTGTAGCTGCAGCATAACCTTCCCATAATACACAAAGTACCCTACCAATCTATTACACAAAAGGTAGTCTTCATCCTATCGCCGGACACTTCTTGCTAAGGGTGTTATTGCAATCCTGTCCAATTTCTTTGTCGACCGTATACTTACTCCTGGTACACCTTATCCTGCACGTCCGGGTACCGGAACAGCAGCACGGCGGTGTAGCTGACCGCGGTGGCCGACGTGTCGCTCCCGGCGACCATGAACACCAGCAGCTCAGGTAAATATATTTATTCTCATAAAGACAAGCACACATAGATGTTGTATAAAAACTGAACACCAGCAGCTCAGGTATACTTACTCCTGGTACACCTTATCCTGCACGTCCGGGTACCGGAACAGCAGCACGGCGGTGTAGCTGACCGCGGTGGCCGACGTGTCGCTCCCGGCAACCATGAACACCAGCAGCTCAGGTATACTTACTCCTGGTACACTTTATCCTGCACGGCCGGGTACCGGGACAGCAGCACGGCGGTGTAGCTGACCGCGGTGGCCGACGTGTCGCTCCCGGCGACCATGAACACTAGCAGTTCTTCACGCAGTTCCATGTTCGAGTAACCTTTCTCTAGCCCTCCGGAAGACTGGATTACCACGTCGATGAAATGTGACAGTTCGTTGTTACTGTTTTCTGAAAAAAACATTTAAAAAATCCTTTAAGGAACTACAGTAGAGTCCGGTTATAACGACACTCAAGGGACCGATGACATTACGTCGTACTAACCGGACGACGCACTAAACGAACTGCCAATTTAAATATATTTTTTAAACATAATAATTGCATCATTTTGTATTTATTAATAGATATGCGATAATCAAAGAAAAAAAGACATTTCAATTAAAATATTTATTTACGTTAGTATTACAATCCTTTGTCTTCAATGGTTCAATGGAGAGACTTTTGTGTGTTTAGAAGAAGGTACTTTTGTAGGCAAGACTCATCATCCGCAAATTACTCGAACCCCGTAAAATAAAAGTCCTAATTCTTGGGAATCTAATCAAGATGACAATCGTACATCGACAATCAAAAAAGTTAAAAAAAAACTTTTAAATTTTCACTCAAGCTTTTATCGCTGTGTACATACTGATGTTTCAACAAGCAACGTAATGTCAATTCTTACAAATTGAGTCAATTCTTACAAACCAAAACTCAATTAGGATGCGTTTTGTCACACAGTTAGGTACTATGGCCATCTCCTGAGTCCATCATCAGAGCAGCTCGAAGGTACAGAAATATTGCATTGTCACCCAACTAAGATAATTGTGTATATGAAGTTTAAGCTCAATTAAATAATGATTTAGGTTTTATTTTGTTTGCAAAATTACGAAACGTCGCATGACTATTTCATCTTGCTGCATGCGTATAGGCAAAGGGGGAGAGGAGTTGAGTGCGCGCGGAGTAAGTTTCTTACTAACAATTTATTTGTAAAAACTACGTCGCGCGTCGTTGTAACCGGACTTGACGGACGGATTTTGTGTCAATTTCCGTCGTTAAAAGTGGTCGGTCGTTATAAGCGGAGTCGTTCTAAACGGTTGTACTTTCATAGTAGCTTGTACTAAAACCAAACAAATGCCTAGACTTACGTCGCTATAAGCGGTTGGTTGTTATAAGCGAAGTCGTACTAACCGGATTCTACTGTATTAAATTGGACATGTTAAGAGAGAACCGAATGGTGTCAATAAAAGGAATCCTTAATTATTTATATATTTAGTAAATTTCACATTAGTTTTGCTTAGAATCACGAACAATTTCGGCTAGAATTAGAATCAGATATCGATTATTGCGAACCATGGTACCGAGTTGTTACAGTAAGTCATTGATTCACATGGCATCCTATACTCGTATAGCAAGTATTCTTATAGCTAGTTAGGACTACTTAGGACTAATTTGTATAGTATTATAATATAGGTACCCATTTTTTCACATAAGATTTTTTTTTAAGTACATTATTTTTCTTTATTTCCACTTTGTTAACGATAAAAATGCAAAGTACTTAGGCTACATGAAAAATGTTAACGGAATGGGAAAATAAAGTCTATCAAGCTACTTATTTCCGTCAGTAGAAAAAAAACGGCAAAAATTGTAGCCGCGAAAGGGTAATCGTCCCATAGAAAATATTGATTTCGCACTTTTTTCTACTGATAAAGTTGTTTGACCGGCTATATCTTTATATATCACGAAATTCAATAAAGTAAGTATACTCTGCCAAGCCAGATTTGTTGGTAAAAAAAGCGCCAAATTAGAAAAATGTAGGTGCGAAGGAAGGTATTTTTTTAGGGTTCCGTACCCAAAGGGTAAAACGGGACCCTATTACTAAGACTTCGCTGTCCGTCCGTCCGTCCGTCCGTCCGTCCGTCCGTCCGTCTGTCACCAGGCTGTATCTCACGAACCGTAATAGCTAGACAGTTGAAATTTTCACAGATGATGTATTTCTGTTGCCGCTATAACAACAAATACTAAAAACAGAATAAAATAAAGATTTAAATGGGGCTCCCATACAACAAACGTGATTTTTGACCAAAGTTAAGCAACGTCGGGAGGGGTCAGTACTTGGATGGGTGACCGTTTTTTTTTGCTTTTTTTTGTTTTTTTTTTGCTTTATGGTACGGAACCCTTCGTGCGCGAGTCAGACTCGCACTTGCCCGGTTTTCTTCTTGTATGTTACCTCCCGTGATTCTTCTCACTTGATGGTCTCATCGGAAGATCAGCGCTGGAAGCCACCAGCAACATGCTGAGATGGGGCCATTTCGTGGCACTTTAATCTTACTTTGTGTTTTCTTTTATATAATGTATTGTACCGATTGTTTGTGCTTACGAATAAATAAATTCTATTCTATTCTACATTATACACGGTGTAACATGAGTAAACCGAATAATTTTAACAGCGTATTCCTGATCATATTTAGAGACAAAAATGTCCTATAAACTTTTTTAAAAAAACGCCTAGTTTCAGAGATAATATTAATTTAAAAATAAACAAGTTTTTGTTGTAACATAATGTAAAAGGCCTTTTTGGTGGTAATGTTGCTGCTATGGGACGTAGTCTAAATATCCTTATTGATAGATGTCAAAAAGTGACAAGTAACACTTTGCAAAAAGAAGGTTTTACGAAAAAAAATGTAAAAAAAACAATTTTAAGTAACAAGTTTACTAATAACATTTATTGTTTATGTACAAATACATTCAAAAAATTGAAAAAACAAAACAAAAAAAAAGTTTTTTTTGGCGAAATTGATCTAAACTCATATTACATTTTTTCCTTCTTTTGACCGCAGAAATGCGTGGTTAAAATTATTCGGTTTCCTCATGTCATGTTACACCGTGTATATTGGGTGTAGGGTACTTACTGAAATCCTTAAGCCCAAATGCAGTCATTTTTTCCTTTTTGTTTTGTATAATCTGTAAGTATATAATACAGTAAAAAAAAGAGAAGTGAATAAGTACTTATTAACTAGCCAAGACAAATCCTGAACTTTAATTACAATTTACACCCCAAGCAAACTAGAACTTGGCACCCATATATAGTTCGTTTTTTTTAGCATTAGAAAGAACTTGCAAGAAGGTAAGCGATCTTGACATGTCTTTTAATTGAAAAACGCTATTTAAAAATCAAAAACTATTACTTATGAAAGCAGAAGAATATAAATGATCGTATTAGATTCATAATTGTTACATATTTGCCGCAATTTACTTTTAAAATGTGTTTTTCAATTAAAAGACACATCAAGATTGTTTACCTTATTTCTAATGCTAAAAAAAACGAACTATTAGATCACAGTTCTTTTTCCAGCGAAGTCAACAACGACGAATAGTTTTAATATTGAACTTGGCTCTCATTTCACATTTATGTTGTTTATGGGATATCATTACTTTTTGTATGGAAAATATTAGTATTCATCATACTTAGTTGATTTCGATACATACGAGTTACAATCAATCAATTTGATAACAAATTCTACATTAAATGTAGAATACTAGTATGTATATGAAATAGTACCTCAATATAACACTTCAAACTCTCGCGTTTTGTACACATATTTAATTACACAAACGGGGCTACCGCGTAAATTATATTTTTACCTTTAATTCCGACGTTTCAGCTGAGTTGCACCAGCTGTGGTCACGGTAAACAATGAAATTTTATCACGGTAGACCCGTTTATGTAATTAAATATAAATAAATTAAATATATTATTAGGACATTTTCTTACACAAATTGACTAAGCCTCCACGGTAAGCTCAAGAAGGCTTGTATTGTAATACTTAAATACATAGAAAACAACCATGACTCAGGAACAAATATCTGTATCATCGTACAAATAAATGCCCTTACCAGGATTCGAACCCGGGATCATCGGCTTCATTAGGCAGGGTCACTACCCACTAGGCCAGACCGGTCGTCGTACGAGTATGATAATATGAATAATACCTCCTCTATAAAAGTATATGCGCGTTGTAAATGGTGTTGATATTGCTTGTACATCGGCAGATTCTTGAAGACGATGTCTGGATGCAGCCATGGCTGGAGTACGCGCTTGGCTAGCACTTGGGTGCATTCGTCTATTGCATTCAGAAGGTAGTAGTGATCCGAGTATTTTTGCGTGTTGATTGGTGTGTTCAAGGCAGTCTCTAAAATAGGATGAGATAGAGGAGGTTATTTGACAGAAATATTAATTTAAATTTATTAGGTAATAGAGTTAAAGTCGCTTGCTAAGACGCTGGAAGCGGGTCGCTTCCAACCGGCACGTATGGAGATCCAAGGTGGAGGCCTATGTTCAGCAGTGAACGTCTTATGGCTGAGATGATAATGATGAGAGTTAAAGTACAGAATGGTGTTCGCAGGAACTCGAGCCTTTTGAGTCTATTGTATGTCGCCCAGTTCCCTCGAGTAATAATAATATTAGTGCCCATTTAATGCCATAAAAAAAACAGCAGGTTGCACTCCGGAAGTGCCGGCAGAAGTGAAAACTCAACGACATTGTAACTCAAAATATTAATAACAGCGCCATCTAGTGCAAAATGTCTGCAGCACTATGTATAATTGAGGTTAACGCCATCTAGCGTTATTTCGTCGCAATACTTGAAACCCCTAAGCACATCACTGTGAGTAAGGTAAACGAAACGCGCAGCGCGGTAAAAAGATCTTAGGGTTACGCCTTACGCTATCTCGGGTTTAACATTTTTTTCCCACCTCAAAAAGTGCACAGCGCCGCTAAAGAAGTTTTCGCTTCAAAAAATTTCTAGGAACTTACCACAAACTGTATCGAACGTGAACGTGGTGACGTATCTCCAGATGGGGAAGTCGCCTCCCCCCGCCTCGGTCCGCAGCAGGTCGGCCATGATGGAACTCTTCGCGTCGAACACCGGCATCAGCTGGTCCAGGTTCTTGCGGCTGAAGAAAGGCGCGTTGATTTTGCGACGAAGGTGCCAAATGTTTACTGCAACGGTTTGAGTCACGTGATATCAAATGTTTGCACTGAAAGTTTGTACAGGCACAGAATAAATAATAGTACAGAAGACTCACTCTCTAACAAAACGCGTCTGTTACGATGAGGACAGATATGGCTGCTAGGTGGCGACAGGGCCACGCGCGGCTTATGGCTAGCCACCAAAATTGGTGTGGAACGCGTGTACTTTTAGCTACCTGTTGCAAAGCGACTAAATCACGGAGTGAGCCACGCCTGGTACAGGGTGAAATTCTAATCACCAGCCATACTCTGCGTAGTGACCTACTTTTGACCCCTACGTAATTTAAAATCCATAAAACATAAACATGAAATTGGGTACATTTATTAAGATTTATATGGAGAGGGCTTTGCTCGGAGTTTTTCTACGTGATCGAATCGGAAATGAGGAGATCCGTAGACGAACTAAAGTCACCGACATAGCCCACCGGAGTAGCAAGCTGAAGTGGCAATGGGCAGGCCACATTGCACGCAGAGAAGATGGCCGATTTGGTCGAAAAGTGCTCGAGTGGAGACCACGGACTAGCAAGCGCAGCGTAGGATGTCCACCCACAAGATGGACAGACGACCTTGTTAAGGTCGCCGGAAGACGCTGGATGCGGGTCGCTTCCAACTGGCATGTATGGAGGTCCAAGGGGGAAGCCTATGTTCAGCAGTGGGCGTCTTATGGCTGAGATGATGATGATGATTAAGATTTGTATTTACCTGGGGCAAATATAGATCCGTTGCCTATTGCGGTTCGCATATATTTTATTAGGAATTCATCTTTGTCCAGGCACGCTTTAGACACCACTTCGATAGCCTTAGGATCTGTCATACCTGTCAAACAACAATAAATTTCGTGATGTGAAAAACAGTATAAGTAAATAAATAAATAAATATTATAGGACATTTTTTACACAAATTGACTACCTGCCCTATTCGAACTTTAAGATACGTCAGCTAATAGATCTAGAAACGATATGGATTAGATATGTCAGTGTCAAAAGTGACATTTTTGTTTGAAGAAACGTCACATTTGACACTGACATATCTAATCCATATCGTTTCTAGATCTATTAGCTGACGTATCTTAAAGTCAAAGGGGTCAAAAAATCTAGAAATTCGTGTGACGTAATTAATGGATGACCCCTACTTATGAAAGCAGAGGAATATAAAAAACCGGGCAAGTGCGAGTCGGACTCGCGCACGAAGGGTTCCGTACCATAAAGCAAAAAAAAAACGGAAAAATATGCAAAAAGAAAACGGTCACCCATCCAAGTACTGAACTACTGACCACGCCCGACGTTGCTTAACTTTGGTCAAAAATCACGTTTGCTGTATGGGAGCCCCACTTAAATCTTTATTTTATTCTGTTTTTAGTATTTGTTGTTATAGCGGCAACAGAAATACATCATTTGTGAAAATTTCAACTGTCTAACTATCACGGTTCGTGAGATAGAGCCTGGTGACAGACAGACGGACGGACGGACGGACGGACAGCGAAGTCTTAGTAATCGGGTCCCGTTTTACCCTTTGGGTACGGAACCCTAAAAACGCTTTTTAAAAATCAGTAACTATTACTTATGAAAGCAGAAGAATATAAAGGATCGTATTTTTTTTTAATCATTTATTTACATACAATATATATAATTACAGTGGTACAACTAAACGAAATTAATAACTAGCTTAAATCTAAATAAAATAGGCCCCTGAGGCATTATTTTTAAAATGTGTTTTTCAATAAAAAGACGCATCAAGATTGTTTATCTTATTTCTAATGCTAAAAAAACGAACTATAAGTATATGGTTTTCATTCAACTTACTTGATAGGTACCTCCACGCGTTCCCGAGATGGGACTTGACAGACAGACGGACGGACGGACAACAAAGTAAAGGGTTCCGTTTTTTCCTTTTTAGGCACGGAACCCTATAAATATAGGTATACCAATGCAGTAAAGAGGTTATATTATTATACTTACTAACTAACAGCCTATTGGCCACCCAGAAACTTGTAAGGCCATCGTGTTCATTCGATGTTCGACCCAGGTTTTGTAACGCTTGCATAATATCTGAAAACAAAGGGAAAATACGTTGTACAGTCGCCATCGGATATATCGGAGCGGGCAAGGTGCTCATATATATCTGAACACACTGAGAAAAACAATTAGAATGAAAAAAATTGTTTAGCTTTACTAAAGTTCAGCAGCACAGGAAATAAAGATACTTATAAAGGACCCCGCAGCAAACATCAGGGAAAAAGTGGTTTCAGATAAATCTCACGAAATTTTAGTATGATGTTAATTTGACTCCATTCCACAGTATCTCGTGCGTGACTGCTGCGAAGCTTTTGTGAAACCATTGTTATTTATTTTTAATTTAGCCATTAAAACACACACTTATCCATCTGTCTGGAAAATCTCAAAAGTTCTCCCAATTCATAAAACTGGATCTAAATCGGAGTTTAAAAACTATCGACCAATTGCTGTTCTATCTGTGTTTGGTAAAGTATTTGAAAGTTTTTTTTTTTTTATTTATTGCTAATAAACAAAAAACAAGTATTCTGTACCAAAAAATGTATCAACAATTAAGGGGATGGTTTACTGACTCCCAGCATGGTTTTATACATAACAGATACACGACTTCTAATCTCCTCAATATTGTAACGTACACAGCCCACCATTTGGATGACAGAAAACAAGTCGATGTAGTATACTTAGATTTTCAAAAAGCTTTTGACAGGATTGATTGTGATATTTTACTACAAAAAATGGCCAAGTCAGGTTTTTCTGAAATACTGTTAAAGTTCTTCGCCAACTATCTTTCAGATCGCAAACAATATGTCATGTACAACGCAGCCAAATCCGAAACATACTCCGTCTCCTCTGGCATAGGTCAAGGAAGCAGTCTCGGGCCGTTATTATTTTTAATAACTATAAATGATCTTCCTGATTATATTAAGCATTCGTTAATACTGATGTTTGCTGATGATGTCAAGCTCGCTTTGCCTATACATGATCAATCTGACATCATCAAGCTCCAAACAGATATTGATAGCGTTTACCAATGGGGTATAAGTAACAGTCTACATTTAAATACAAGCAAATGTGCAGTCATGACCTACTCAAGGACGCCACACACCATGGATCGCTCTTATACATTGAATGGCGAAAACCTGCAAAGTGTCAAATGTATGCGTGATCTCGGTACGTCTTTTGATTCAGAAATATCATTCAGTCAACATATCATTCAAATTTGCAAAAGATCTAGAAAAGCCCTTGGCTTTGTTGTGCGCCAGTCAAAATACTTTAGTAATTATCATGTCATTACCTTATTATTTAATGCATTTGTACGTAGCCTACTAGAAACTAACAGTATTGTATGGAACCCGCACGAAAAAAAATACATTCTTCTTCTAGAAAAAATCCAAAAGTCCTTTATTAGGTATCTCTACTGGAAAATACTCGGGTACTATCCCTACATGTATCCCACGCCGTTTGTATTGGGAATGGTCTCATATCAAAGTCTTGAAGTACGTAGGCAGCTTGCAACAGTAAAATACTTTTTTAGACTAATACGTGGTTCAATATTTAATCCATTGCTACTAGAATATATTCATTTTAAGGTACCATCACTATTTGTTAGAACTACTCTCAGACCTCGCATTTCACCCCTATTCGTAATTCCCAAGACCAGCACAATGACACTAGTCACTAGTCCACTATACGTCGCACTTAACCACATTAATAATATTATTTTACATAATCCCACTCTTGACATATTCTCACAAACAGAACCGAAATTCCTAGCCACGGCAGCCCGCTATATAGAGTCAATATCTACGCCCACAACTATTAATATTAATTAGGTAAATTTAGTGATAAGTCTATAATGATAATTAGTTTTAAGTACATATTATATTTGTAACCCATAACTTGCATGTTTGGTTTAACTGTCAATGTAAAGTTGGTTAAATAAAATAAAATAAAATAAAATAAAAGATTATTATTTTGTATGGGCACAACTCTCTCAGATGTATACTTTCAGAAATAATCAATGTTTTATACAAAATATGTGTTTGTTAACCATTATTTACGTAATTCCTCCTCTTGACAGTTGTTGGCTGCAACTTATAATGTCAGTAACTGTCAGTGCGTGTCATAACAATATATCGATTTTATGTTTTCAAACATGTCGCGTAAATAGAAAAATATATACATGATTATTTCTGAAAGTATACATCTGAGAGAGTTGTGCCCATACAAAAAAATAATCAGGAGAGCCAAATTAACATCATACTAAAATTTCGGGCGATTTAACTGAAACCACTTTTTCCCTATGTTTGCTGCGGAGTCCTTTTGTTAGATATTCTAAAACCGATTTTATGTCAAAAAAAAAAACATCTTTGATACAAGCATTTATCGCTGACTGTACTTTTCTTTCAACAGGCAAGTATCATCGAGACAATTCTAACAAACGCAAACACAATAAAGTTGCGTTGTTTTATCATAGAGCGCCTATTATGCTCTATATAAATTGTAAGCGACTATTAGGGGTGGGTTGTACCAAACCGTCAGTAACTGTTAAAGACTTCGCAAAATTGTATTGTACGGGGCATCCAGGCCATAATTGTTTAAAAAAAAATGAATTGTACGGGAACTTTCGTAATTCAATGCTAATTTATTTTGATTATACCTACACGTGTAAGCCCCCCTCCCCCTTTCTTACACGTGTAGACACAAAACCAGTAAAAAAAAATAGATTTTAGCTGTCGACGTCAATGCATCCGTGTCTAGTCTAAGTCGCGTGACCTTAGAAAACCAGTTACTAATTATCACTTTACATATTTCGCTAGATTTATTGCAGATAAAATGAATTCTTGTTTAGGAAATCAATTATGCCAGTAACCGTAGTATAAAAAAACTATTTACCATCGTTTTTTTAGAGTTATAAATTATAAAATTAGCATAAAAAAAAAAGGACGAGATAGACCAGTACAAGTCTGAAACGATAGCGCGTGCAGTGCCGGTTTTTTTTATTCGTCATAATTTCATACAAGTTTGACGTTTAAAGTAACACTTGTACTGCGTGTGCTACCAAAATCGTTGCAGGCTTATCTTGGTCTAATTAACTCTATTATGTTTGTTAATTCGGGCTGCAAGACTCAAAACTGATTTTTACAAACATGTTTTTTTTCACCTTAAAATTACTATAGGGTCATTCCACCGTTTCGGGTGTTACACTTGAACTCATAAAATAAGGTTTTAATCGATATTGTAACAGGAACTACGAGGTTATAACTATTGATTCATCTACTACTTTGATAATATTTTCTTTTCCTGTACACACATAATTAAAGTATAAGACCAATAACGAGAGAATCACTAAAAAGTAGCTGTTTCGGGCGTTACGCGAATTGGCCTATACCTTCTGACCATCAGTACCAAAATGCATATTTTAGCGAATTTTGTCAAGTAACCTCCAGTTTTATTTATGGCAAGTAGTAATAGTTAGTATAGTCTACTGAAACACTGAAGTAACACTTAGTATCACTTTTTGTTTAATTTTAATAAAATAAATTACCTGTTTCGGGTGTTACTCATGGTTCGTTTCGGGTGTTACGAGTACGAAATTAAGACAGATTTATACGAAATTATGGCTCATTTTATTGAAATTATTGTATTTTAAATAAATTCGATTAAAATCATAAGTAATAGATGCTGAATTAGTATTAAATACATTAATCTTAACAATAAAAATTGTTTCTCGAAGATATCATAATTATTTTTCTTTCGATTCGAATATTTCCGAAAATATTCACTTAATCAAAAAATGATTGATGGTGACCCTATTCATTTTGAAAGATCTATCCAACGACACCCCACACCACAGGATTAAAGGCGAAAAAAAATACAAAATATTTTGTACTGGCGCTGCTTAAAAAAATTTTTTTTTTAATTTTTGTGTTACTACTTTGTCGCCATGATTGATTTTTGTATCCATGCCAAATTGCAGCTTTCTAGCACTAACAACCACGGAGAAAAGCCGGGGACGGACAGGCGGACGGTCACCACGTTTCGGGTGTTACACAACTTCAAACTTTAAAACATACGACTAAAGCAGACGCTAAAACAATAATTATTACACATTTGAATAGGTTCACATCATAGCCTTTCTTTGGCAAAACATGTTTGGCTGTAGTTAATTACGGGAAAAGTTACACATACTTTTATCTCTTTTCCGTTTCGGGTGTTACTTTGAGACCACAGTCTAGAATACTCTTCTAAAAACTAATTAATCCATGCTTTTTAATATTTTTAAAGACAAATTATAAAATTACGATATTTTACCTGAAATAACTGCGAGAAATTTGTAACAGTTTACAGTTATTTTCTTTTTAATTAGTCTTGCCAATATCGCTGTATAAATTTAGTTTTACGCCTATCATTTAAAACGTTGCGATCAAGTACATGGAAAACATGTACAAAATGGTTTTTTTTCGGGTATTTTTTCTGACATGAAGGTTTGGTATGTTTTCTATGGAAATAGGTTAGTGTTGACTTCTTAAACCAATTTTCATTTTTGAACCCTTGGTAGCGTTTATTATGGAATGACCCTTTAGGTACCTACTCTGGCTACAACCACTTTGTCAGAAAAAAAGTCAGCAAATATAGGCTTAAAGGCAGTGGGGAGACACTCCTGACTTCGGTCGAACTCGGCTCCGCTCGGCTCAGCATTGCTCCGAGCAATTATTAGGGTTGGCACAACTTGACTTCCTTTTGCGTGCAAGACCACAGATAAGATAATCACTTGAATTTTGACAACCCTAAATTGCCGAAAGGGATAGTGCCATATATTAGAAAGGGATAGCATGATTCGACCCTGAATCGCTGTGTAACTTCGGGTTTGTAGGAAGTGTCCTTTCTGTACGGTAGTACTATTATTTCTTCTGTGGTAAAGGGTTGACCTCCCATAGAAAATTTGAATTTCGCGCCTTTTTCTCCGGACAAGTTGGGTGTGTAATAATAATATTTTTGCCGAAAAAAAATCGAATGGGTATTTGCAACTTTTCCCTTGACCTACTTTCCACACTTGTATCGTAAATAAGTATAATTTATAATATTTAGAACACAGTTACATACTGGTTACATTGTTGGTCAAGCAGATCTTCTCAGTAGAAAAAGGCGGCAAATTTGAAAAATGTAGGCGCGAAGGGATAGGGCAAATTTGAATTTCACGCCTTTTTCTACTGGCAAGATTTGCTTGAGCATCTATATTAGACAAATTTTGGTTATTTGCTAAAATATCGTACGGCTCTGACAACTTTGGTTTGACAGGCTACGGTATACCGGGTGTGGCCTGTAACACGAGCAAATAATTAAAACATAGATTGTACTTTTGTTCACCAATTTTTGAAAATTATGAAGTACATATTTAGACTCCCTATTTTTCATACAAAATAAATATTATCTTCAATGGACGCCATCGTCAGCCATTATCAACGTGCAACATGCTATGAACGTGTCAGGCAAAAAAATATTCTTTATATGAAAAAGTATGAGACTATGCCCACTAGCCCGTTCCGTCACCGACCATACCCGTCGCGTGCCATGCACGGACCGTCAAAAATAGTCGGCGAGGATATTTTGCCGGTGCCGAAACGCTCCGTGCATGGCACGCAACGTTGCCAGAACGGTGCGTGCAGGCCGGTGACACGGTGGGCATACGGGTTTTAACCGCGTATGGTGACCGTTCTAAGCCCGTTATAAACGCGTTGCTATATTTCTTGCTCGCTCTTACCAGTCTGATAACTATTCGCTGGCTCTTTCTGACGAGTATTGCTCTCGTGAATAAAACGCGGGTACTAAGGGGATGAAACGCGGATGCTACGGGGATTATAGGCGGATGCTATGGGCATGATGCGCAGTTACTACGGGTACTAAACCCGTTATGTACAATGTGGACACGGTGTAGTGGGCATAGTAGGCCGTATCGCGTTACATTCCGTGCCAGATACTTTCATAGCACGGTCATGGTATGATACGGTGTAGTGGGCAGAGACCTTTAAACATAACAAAATTCGCAATACATTGCGTCTTAGAATAAAATTTAAAGTGTATTAAAAATCAAACTACAAGTTATTTTTAAAAGTCGCTGAACAAATGTTGGTCAGTATTAGGGAATTCAAATCGGTTATTTTTTGTATGGAAATAACCGCGGTTTCGGTTAATAGGATAATTATCATCATCATCATGGCATATTGTACACTGAGCTGCTAAACCGTAAGGAGAAATTATAGGTTTGAATGAATTCATTGATAAAGGCGGCATTTTACGGCTGGTGGTATAGTACACGTACTTACAAACAGTAATTAACTGGTGGACTTTATTATAAAAGGCATAAGGTCCACCAACGATCAGTTAAGAGTGTGGGCGATAGTACAATCGAAAGTTTTATGGCCCATTTTGTATCTTATCACAGTGACAATAGTACGAGAAGTAGCTCTACCATGAGTTCCGTGAATGACAGTCGATAGTGAGAAAGTTAAGGAAAATGTATGGAGTAATTTGTACAGTGCCTCTACCGGTCACGTAAAGAAATAAAAAATTCAATTCGTACCATGAGTTACAAACGTTTTTTACGCGAGTTTTCCATACTTGCCTAACTTCACACCTAAAACGCTCTCTTTCTAATTATATAATGAAAACTGAGCCAGAATTATTCTACGTAAATACTTTACGCGAATAAACGTGACAGTTCATATTGATTGTCACTGTGACAAGGTACGAAATGGGTCACAAACTTAACCTTCGTAAAGTAAAATACTTCAATTTGCAAACAAAAAAAGTGGTGAGGGACCTTGTTTTTAAGGTGGATGTCAACGGGTCATCTCGATTAGAGATTAAAAACCGGCCAAGTCCGAGTGGGACTCGCGCACTAAGGTTCCGTACCATTAGGTACGCAAAAAAATCACGTTTGTTGTATGGAATCCATTTATTCTGTTTTTAGTATTTGTTGTTATAACGGCAAGAGAAATACATTATCTGTGGAAATTTCAACTGTCTAGCTATCATTGTTCATGAGATACAGCTTGGTGCCAGACAGACAGACAGACAGACGGACGGAGAGCGGAGTCTTAGTAATAGGGCCCCGATTTTACCCTCTGCGTACGGAACACTAAAAATGATTTAAATACATTGTTGTCGGTAATTAGTAGAGATGCCACGAATATTCGGCAACTATTCGGTATTCGGCCTATTCGGCCACTTGTCCGAATATTCGGTATTCGGCCGAATGTTGCTTACTATTCAGCTGAATACCGAATATCTGTTGCACCTGTCTTACCTAAACCAGGCGTGGCTCACTCCGCGATTTCATCGCTTTGCTACAGGTAGCTAAAAGTCCATCCGTTCGACCCCAATTTTGGGGTTTGCCATAAGCCGCGCGTGGCGCTGTCGCCACCTAGCGGCCATATCTGCGCTGATCGTGACAGACGCGTTTTGTTAGAGAGTGAGTCTTCTGTATCTATCTAGTACTAGTTATTATTTATTCTGTGCCTAAACAGAAAAATTACCCAAAAAAAATACCAAAAACTAGGTATTTAATATTCAAAAATGTATTCTTGGTGTAGTTAAATACAAAGGCACGTTTTTGAGCATTTGTTGATTACAAAAAAAAATATTTTTATCATGGGTCTGACTTGATTGACTCTAACTACATGTTCAACATAAAAAAATATATCTTAGCAAACGTTTTGCTTTGTTGGCGAATGCTTTTCATAATAATTGTGACTCAAAATGTTCGCATGACATGCCGAATATTCGGTATTCGGCCGAGGTAGAAGCCTAATATAGTAGTATACCCTATAATGGACGTGGAACCAGTAATTGGACAAAAAACCACAATTCCTCTAAAATAAGTATCTAAAACTAGTTTATAAACACTGGATATATTTTTATCATAAATAAGAGTGCTAGAGCTGTTTATGTTTGAATTTTTATTAATTTCGGTTGTTTTTTAAGAAATTAGCGTCAACCCAAAAGTTGTCGTGTCGCTTAAAAAAAAATACCACTACGATTTCTTAACAACTTCGCTAAGAGAGGTGAGTTAATTTATTAAATTTTAATTGAATAATACTTGATGAAAACTAGAATGTGTTTTGTTAATTGCATTTACCATGAGATAAGGTATACAACACACTATGTTGTGACTCCACAGATGTAAAAAAAATAGTGGTATTTAGCCCAATCCCATTATAGGAGCTGTAGAACTGCATACCTCCTATGATGGGACAATTGACATAATGATGCTTGCCATGCCATAATTTCATGTTTAAACAATACAGAAGTAAAATGTAATTACGAAATAAGTCAACCAGGAGGTATTCTCGGACTTCGGATAAATTAATATCGTTTTTCCAAACTTTTATTGAACTTGCCCTGTTAGTGTGGATCAAATCTTAGTAGCGGAATTTGAGCCACTTTTCCATTTCCGATTCAGTTGAAATTTTGTGTAAGTACGTAATTAGGTATGCAATCCAGATGATAATGCAATATTATGATAACATGGACCTGATCTGATGATGGAGACAGGAGGTGGCCATGGGAACTTTATCGCAATAAACCCTAACTAATTGTGTTTGGGTATATTAGAATTGTCTCGATGGATCTAATACAATAATAATTGGCTGTGGAAAGAAAAATACATTCAGCGATAAAACCTTATACCAAAAATTGATTTTTTTGCCATAACTTATACCCCATTTCAATATTTTATACTGATAGAGCAATGTCCATTATAGGGGGTCCATTACTAGATCCATGTCCATTACTGGAGCTTTGGTGTCCATGACTGGAGAAAAAAAACATAGTTTTAATTTGTTAAGTATGTGGAAACTCATTGCAGTATCTTTGATACAACACGCCTAAAACATGAAAGACGGATAGGACTTTCATCTTTTAACACGCTAAGCGGTAGACCTTTTACATGTATAAGGGAAATATCATAAATACTCCAAATTTCCTCTTAAATGTCCTATGACTGGTTCTGTTACTATATTCGGTATTCGGCCAAATTCACTATTCGGGGCATCTCTAGTAATTAGTGTTATGTGTTGTACTTACCTAGCGCTAGTGCTGAACGGGTTAAGGTGGGTGTCAAGGCAGATTATGTCGATTAACAAGTAAAAGATGGTGTAATTTCCTGCAATCCCATTATTGTAAGATTGTCAAGTTCTAAATAAAGATTTTCACAGTAGGTAAGAATATTTATTGGCGATTTGTAGACAACCGAACGTTGGAGCTATTCATAAATTACGTCATTTCATATTAGGGGGGTCTGGGGAAAGCAGAGTCGCCCAACAGCGATATCTGCGGCTCCGTCGAAGATGTACTTCTTAGGGGTCATCCATTAATTACATCACACGTTTAGGGGGAGGGAGGGGGTCAAGAAAATGTGACATATTGTGACATGGGGGGGGGGAGATAGAAACTTTGTGACGTCACTTTAACTTCATCAGTAACCGAAAATTTATTTAAATTATTTTATTCGCTGTACATTTAAATAACAAGTTTTTAAAACGATAATCGTTTTTATTCGTTTAATTTTCTTTCCTAAGCAGTTTTGGGTTATAAAATTACTAATATTTATATTGTCAAAAATATTTTGATAAAATATTAATGATACTTAGGTACTTACTTAATTCGATTTGGCGATTTCGTAGAAAAAATGTGACGTCACACTAGGGGGGGAGGGGTTTGCCAAATGTGACCAAGTGTGACAAGGAGGGGGGGAGGGGTCAAAAAACCTAGAAATTCGTGTGACGTAATTAATGGATGACCCCTTAATGGAATATGTCCGGACTCGAGACAAGAGGGCACAATTATTTGAAGCTGGGGGCTATAAAGAAATGGATGTTGGGGTTTTTCAGTCGATTTTGGCGGAACCCCTATCTAAAACTGCAAAATTAGTGTACCATTTTTTTGATAACTAATACAACATTTATTGAAACTCATATAATGTAGAGGCCCAACGGAGCCGACATGTCCCGTTTGATAAAGGTTCCTTTTAAAATACGTAGATTAAAAAAAACCGGGCAAGTGCGAGTCGGACTCGCGCACGAAGGGTTCCGTACCATAAAGCAAAAAAAAAAACGGAAAAAAAATGCTAAAAGAAAACGGTCATCCATCCAAGTACTGACCACGCCCGACGTTGCTTAACTTTGGTCAAAAATCACGTTTGCTGTATGGGAGCCCCACTTAAATCTTTATTTTATTCTGTTTTTAGTATTTGTTGTTATAGCGGCAACAGAAATACATCATCTGTGAAAATTTCAACTGTCTATCACGGTTCGTGAGATACAGCCTGGTGACAGACAGACGGACGGACGGACGGACAGCGTAGTCTTAGTAATAGGGTCCCGTTTTACCCTTTGGGTATGGAACCCTAAAAAGGGGGGCGGGTCTGGACATCGGATGATGGTAGCATGACGTAGGAGGAAACGGGGTCATTCGAAGCATGATTTTTGGATGATCTTAGGGGCGGGGGTCAAAAGTCGTCAAAAATAGATGATGTAATTTATGGACAGACTCGCTGGGAGAATGGGAGCAAAAACTTGATATACTCGATGTTTTTGTATTAAATCAGTAATTGAGTTGCTCAGTATGACCTAAACATTAACGGGTTTGAGTAATTGCTTTTCGTTCAGTTACTTACTGTATATACAGGGTGTAATCGTTAAGTGTAGCCAGGCGATAATTCCATAAATATAACAGATATCAGAAAACTTCAAATTGATATCGAAAGTGCGTTACCCAATGAGTAAAATTACATTAATAACTTTTTTAAATAAAAGCAGAAATATCCCAAACATTAACTTCAAACCCTCCCATACATTTAGTACGACGACTCACTAAGGATTGCAAATCGGTTATTTTATGTATGGAAATAACCGCGGTTTCGGTTAAAAACCGATTATTTCCATACAAAAAAAAAGCGGCCAAGTGCGAGTCGGACTCGCCCATGAAGGGTTCCGTAACAGCAAGTAACACAATAAAATTGCGGTTTACGGTTTATGACGTATTAAAAAAAAACTACTTACCAAATCTTGTGTAAACCAATTTTCGGTGGAAGTTTGCATGGTAATGTACATCATATATTTTTTTTAGTTTTTTCATACTCTTATTTTAGAAGTTACAGGGGGGGGGACACACATTTTACAACTTTGGAAGTGTCTCTCGCGCAAACTATTCAGTTTAGAAGAAAATGATATTAGAAACCTCAATATCATTTTTGAAGACCTATCCATAGATACCCCACACGTATGGGTTCGATGAAAAAAAAATTTTTGAGTTTCAGTTCTATGTATGGGGAACCCTAAAAATTTATTGTTTCTTTTCTATTTTTGTATGAAAATCTTAATGCGGTTCACAGAATACATCTACTTACCAAGTTTCAACAGTATAGTGCTTATAGTTTCGGAACAAAGTGGCTGTGACATACGGACGGACAGACAGACAGACAGACAGACAGACAGACAGACAGACATGACGAATCTATAAGGGTTCCGTTTTTTGCCATTTGGCTACGGAACCCTAATAACCGTATTCCCTACGACTCACCCCTCAAAGAACGTCGGTATCGTAAGAGATAAAACTGCTTGAGATTCATTATTTGCGATAATAAACTGTAATAAAATAATAAAACTACCGTTTATGAAATAATGAATCTAATATTTTTTACTGTAGTTGCTCGAAGTGACGCCCTTCTTGTGCGATACATTGAAGGGCCCTCTTAGATGTTTCTAAATGAACTTTTTTTATTTATGCGGTGTAATTAAAAAATAAATGTTAGAATTATTATTTTATAAACGGTAGTTTTATTATTTTATTACAGTTTACCGCAAATAATGATATCAAGCAGTTTTATCTCTTACGACACCGACATTATTTGAGGGCTGACTCGTCGTACTAAATGTATGGGAGGGTTTGAAGTTAATATTTGGGATATTTCTGCTTTTATTAAAAAAAAGTTATTAATGTAATTTTACTCATTGGGTAACGGACTTTCGATATCAATTTGAAGTTTTCTGATATCTGTCATATTTACGGAATTATAGCCTGGCTACACTTAACGATTACACCCTGTATACCTATACAAGAATTGCTCGTTTAAAGGTATAAGTGTTTACTGGCAAGGAAACGGAACTGAACTGACATTGAAAAAAACTGACGTACTTTTAAACAGGAACAAAAGATTAAAACAATTTTACCACAAAACTGTTAAAAACTATACAAAAAATTATTATGAATACAATAGACATCGACCTTAAAATAATACGAGTAAAAGGAAAAGGGCGAGGTTGCGTAGCGTGTAACAATGTTTTAAAATTAGTCGTTGACATGACCATTGACAGTTGACATTGCCATACTTAATGTATTTTTAAGCTGCTTGATTTTTTTTCAACTTAAAATTTAATGATTTTTGCTTGAACTACTGAAATAGAATAAAGAACACATTATTTCTTGTATTTTTTTATAATATAATTGTTGTTGAATATATACCCTGGCACCGTCCCATGTTCCGAGCACGAAAGATTTTGCTGGCGCTGCGGCTTCCTCAGCCGAAAGCCTCAAGCGCTGCAATAGTTATTTGTACAACAAGAGATCAAAGTTTGATATTTCTTCGAGTGCTTATTTTGAGTCCCGTGCAAGCGAAAGATTCTATAATAGATTCACGAGCGTAGCGAGTGAATCTAATTTAGAATCTTGAGCGTATTAAGGGATTCAAAATCGCACGAGGTGTAAATAACTTTGATCTCGTGTAGTACACAAAATTTTTCACCCTAAGCAGTGAGAACATACCTAGAGGGACAGAGATAATAGAACCCAAGTATATCGAACTTGTATTAGACTCCGCATGTTGAAATGACATTTGACTATAAAGGTCACTTGAATGACAAAATCGCATTTTGCTCACTGTTTTTAAGAAGCAAAGTACCCTTGTTCGAGCTGCTGAGGTGAAAATATATTTGTGGTGTTTGATGGAGTCGAAACTTTGGGGCCGTGGGGGCCAAGTGAGCGTCGACTGTACAAAGACTTGTCGGCGCGCCTAATGACTCCTCTACACGATGGGCCAACGCCGGCCACTTCAAAGGACGCAGCCATGCAATAGAATGTGATAGCAATATCACTTGCTCCCTCTAACGCATAAATGCGTCCCTTGGAGTGGCCGCGCTGGCCCATCGTGTAGAGGAGCCATAATAGAGGCTTTTCTGGTGAACAGGGCTGGCCACTATTTCGCCCAGCGAATTAATATCGCCATACAGCGGAGAAATATAGCCAGCTATCTGGGGGCCTACCGCGAACCACGTTCGACGTGTTGTGTCTCTGTCGCACTTATAAATTCGTACGTAAATGTGACAAGGAGGCTTCACTTCGAACGTAGTTCGCGGTAGGCCCACTGTGCACCTTGCCCGTTGACGGCGATCTAGGCCAAATTTTTTTACATAATAAAACTTTAAAACCAACAGATCTGTAGGTTTATTTCTTTGTTTGTTTTTATCAATAAAATAATTTATTGTAATATAATATTGTTAATTTACTCGACAAGTTCATAATGGTGAAAAATAGAGACTCCTAAAAATATGTGTACCTAGGTAATTAGAAATTTAAAAAATGTAAAATGTCATAAAAGAGGATTACTATGTAATAAAGAATTCCTCACTTGCAGAACTGTGTCTCCACTATTTATACTTTTTACGGTTCCATAACTTAAATAGTTATTTGTTTCACACGGGGGCAAAGTTGTTGTTTAAATAAAAAATAAAATAAAATAAAATATCATTTATTTCAGGCTTTTAACCCATAATAAAAATACACATAAACAATACAATGGCATACTATATACAATAACTTTTTAACTGCTTGTGCTAATATTGATACCCGAGCAAGCGAAAGATTCCAAAATTGAACCACGAGCGTAGCGAGTGGTCTGAAAAATGGAATCTTGAGCGTTGCTAAGGTTTCAAAGCACGAGGGTTAAACAAAATTTGCCCCCGAGTGAAACACAAAATTTTTCACCACACCAACCCGAAGCAAATATTAAATGTAAAATATCAAACAAAATCAAATCCAAATGAATGCCATTAAATATTTATCATCCAAAATCATCATTTAAAAGACAATTCTACCAGCAAATAAGAAAACAACTCAATATTAGCATTTGATTACTTTGCCTCACATGTGAAAATGCAACTTGGCTATCAGTTTTTGAAGTGCAAAGTAAGCCTTTCCGAGCAGGTGTGGTGAAAAAGCAAAAAACGGAACCCTATAAGAATCAATCGTGCGTCTGTCTCAGTCCGTCTGTCACAGTCACAGCCTATTGTCTCAAAAGTACGAGACCAATTAAGTTAAAATTTGGTACACATATGTAAAATCGTGACCCAAAAACGGACATCTAACGTAAACAAATGAATTTTAAACATGGGGGCCACTTTTGGGGGATAAATGAGAAAATTAAAAAATAATGTTTATCAAACTATATCAGGGGTGCGAAACTCCTGACTTCGGTCGAACTCGGCTCCGCTCGGCTCAGCATTGCTCCGAGCAATTATTAGGGTTAGCAGCCCTTGACTTCCTTCTGCGTGCACGACCACAGATAAGATAATCACTTGATTTTTGACAACCCTAAACAGCCGAAAGGGATAGTGTCATATATTAGAAAGGGACAGCATGATACGACCCTGAACCGATGTCAAACTTCGGTTTTGTTGGAAGTTTCCTTTCTGTACGGTAGTACTATTCTTTATTCTGTGACTATATCGTGTTACATATTAAGAGCCACTTGCACCACCCCACTAACCCGGGGTTAACCGATTGAACCGGTAACCCAGTGTCAAATTGTACTGGTAACCATGGTAACTCCAGGTTAACCGGTTAACCCCGGGTTAGTGGAATGATGCAAGTGGTGCTAAATGAAATAACTCATTTTGAGAATCTGAAATACATATATATATATATATATATATATATATATTTTGTAATTTTATAATAAATCGTTTAGAAGTTATTTAAGAAAATAGTCAAAAAGGTCCTTTATGTCTGAAACTACTGGATCTACAATATTGAAAAACATATACAAAATAGTTCTTTGCCTATAGATGACAGGAAAACCTATTAGAAATGTGCACTCAAGCGTGAGTTGGACGAATTATTTAGTTTTTGATCCGACCCCTACGGGTTTTTTAAATAAATATTATAGGACATTCTTACACAGATTGACTAAGTCCCACAGTAAGCTCAAGAAGGCTTGTATTGTGGGTACTCAGACAGCGATATATATAATATACAAATACTTAAATACATAGAAAACACACATGACTCAGGAACAAATATCTGTATCATCATACAAATAAATGCCCTTACTGGGATTCGAACCCGGGACCATCGGCTTCGCAGGCAGGGTCACTACCCACTACGCCAGACCAGTCGTCAATTCACTCGCGCTTCACATAAATAAGCTGAGTCGGACATGCTGCCAAAACCGGGTTGGCAGTATCCAATGAGGATTACCTCCACCTCTGACAAAAAAAAAAAAAAAAAAATACATTATTAAAAATTGGATAATTTAACCCTTGGAACGCGAGTCCGAATCACAATCGGCCGGTTCTATTCAAGGCTGAACATAATATTTATACAGTATGTGTCTGACAATGGGGCTTTAATAGTGTAGTAAATAAAGGTAGTGGACCCCGCAGTAATTCCTCAGCCAGAAAAAACTTTACAGTATGATAAAGTAGCAATAAATAATAAGTATTGTATAAATATCCAAAGAATAATAATAATAGAATTAAAGTAAATACCTAAAGTCTTAAATCGTTAATATCTTTTTACAAAATAATGCTCATTTCAAACTTTCGTCTTCACCGGAAATATTCAAATAACGTATTGCAACAATATATGAAATATTTAAAAAGAATATCCCAGCAGAAATACCAATAACATATTTGGTAAAAAAAATTTGGACGGAGGAATTACTCGGTTAAATATATAATAAACAGATTCGTATTTTTACGTATGAATACCTAACTTAGGAGTGTTTTTAGGGTTCCGTACCTCAAAACGAAAAAACTGTCTGCCTGTTTGTCACAGCCTATTTTCTCGGAAACTACTAGACCAATTAAGTTCAAATTTGGTACACATATGTAAATTATATTTCATCGCTTCATTCTAAGATATAATGTTTTAACAGGTAGTCCCTTAAACCTACAGGCAACTAGCACGCTTTTAGAGTACTTCATTTGATTCAAAATCGGTATTAGTAGTTCCGGCGGCCACCACCTGGGGGTGGGGAGCTGCCGTAGACTTCATTCCTTATTCGTGCACGGCAACGAGCGCACGCGCTAAAATCATGCCTAAGCGTACTATCGACGAACGAATTAGTGCATATCACAAAAAAATAGAAGAATTACAACGAAAGAAAAATAAAGAACCACCTTATAAACGGATTCGAGTAATTCAGTCCTCGTCTGACGAGGACAATGACCAAGGTAAATTAGTGTTTTTATTTTGTTTTAGTGGTTATTTCATCAAGAAATATTACAATCTAGTTTCTAAAGTGTAATCTTTAAAACATTTACGTAATTTAAACGTACGAAATTGATGCTGAGTTTTGTCTACCTACCCTCAGATTTTTTTTATAACTTAAAGAATGTTAAACGCACGGTTTTAGCTGCGAGCTACCTCTGTGTTGTTTTAACGTATGTTTAAAAGTCGGGATTGACTGCGAGTCAATTGCGATAACGTGATTAACTGCGAGTTAACCACGAGGCATTTGCCGAACATAACATGCAAAACAATAAGTTATCATAATTAGTTACGTTGTCTTGTCTGCGAGACATGTACAACTGAGTTTTCTCATAACTCACCTACCTACCTTCTTTTGGGTCTCCAAATAAAATATACATTTTTATTTTTATTTTAGATACAAATATCGTTGTCCATCGTCCTTTAACGGACCAAATTAACCGAGAAGGCAGCGTGACTGAACCTTTTCAAGTCGAGGGGCACCAGTGCACTCAACCATTACCAATGAATGACCTCGAGGTGAATCCTCGCCAAAACACTGAGCCAGAACATGAGATAGCCGAGCCGGAGGTGGAGCAAAGTGCTCCTATGCCCGATGAAACCGCGCAAGCATCCGCGGAAATGGTAGAACCGGAACTACTTATGGCCTTGGGCGAGTCCACAGATGATATACCTGAATTTGGTAAACCGATACACGACAGTTTAGCCAGTCTGTGGTTACCTCTACTAAAAAAGGGTCTGCTCAAAGAAAACAAAGAAAAACTTTTAAAAAGTTATTTAATACCCGAAAATTGCAAGCTTCTGCAGTCACCAAAACTTAACGCAGAGATCTCAGCTGCAGTATCTGAAATAGTCAGAGGGCGCGATAAAAAACTGTCTGGTTTTCAACAACAGCTCGGTGCAGGCATTACTGCACTCAATAAGGGTATGGAGATCCTACTAAATAGCGATAATAAAGCCCAGGCTCTGACTCATTTCAGTGACAGCTGTCGAATCTTGACAGACCTTCACTGCGCGTCGACCAAAGATAGAATAAAATTGATAACTCCTAGTCTGGAAAAGAACATCCTACATGTAATCCAAGATTCCGAAAGAGACGATACTCTCTTTGGTAACGCTTTGTCTGAAAAAATTAAGGCAGGCAAAGCCATTCAAAGACAAGGACATCAGATAAAAAAGACTGTGCCATACCAACCCTCTACTTCCGGATTTCGCCAGTCGACGGCAAGCCGCTATACCCCGCCGGGAAACTGGAGGGGTCCACCTCGCTACTTCTACCCCAACAGCAGAGGTGGACGGGGCAGCCAGACGAGGATGACAACTCCCAGGAGGTCGTACAATTACACATACAGCACAACTCCACCGGCAGCGAAACCTGCCCCTCAGACCAGGCCTCGTGCTCCAACTCAACAGTAAACCAGGTACATTCTGGTAGAATAAGTTCATTTTACGATTGCTGGCTAAATATAACTCAAAATAATGAAGTTTTAACTTGGATTCGAGAGGGATATAAAATTCCTTTCTCTAAAAGCGTTGAACAGCCTCCAGTAAGCCATCCCGCTTACTCTTCTGACGAAAGTCGTGACATGTCATATGCAATTAATAAATTACTAGAGTTAGGTGCAATTTCACAATGTAATGCATCAAGTAACCAGTTCGTTTCCAAAATATTCTTCACGCCAAAACCTAATGGCGAGAAACGATTTATTTTGAATCTTAAATCGCTCAATAAATTCATTCCTAAAATTCACTTTAAGATGGAAGACCATCGAACGGCATCCAAGTTAATAGCCCAGAATAGTTATTTAGCCAACATCGACTTAAAAGACTTATCTTTTAATACCTATTCATGTATCTGATCGAAAATATTTACGTTTTCAATTTCAAGCTTATGGCTCTAAAGAAATTGTAACTTATGAGTTTAATGCCCTGCCTTATGGCTTATCGTTAGCCCCGTGGGTTTTTACTAAAGTAATGAAAGAAGTAATAACATATTTAAGATCCAGCGGTCTGAAATCTGTCATGTATTTAGATGACATCCTTTGCTTGGTGATGACTATACTGATTGTAATAAAATCGTAAATGAGACTGTGAAGCTACTTCAATGTTTAGGCTTCGTTATTAACTTTAGTAAAAGCTCACTGGAAACCAAGCAAAGTTGCAAGTTTTTGGGATTCAATTTCGATAGTCGAAACATGTCTATGTCTTTGCCGAGTGATAAACGTAATAAAATTGCTCAGTTAGTTAACAAATTTATGAAATTGCCACGTTGTAGTATCCGTGAATTTGCTCAATTGATCGGTGTACTTGTCGCGGCCTGCCCTGCTGTTAAGTATGGATGGCTGTACACAAAAATTTTAGAACGCCAGAAATTCCTCCTTTTGCAAAAGCATAATGATAATTTTGAAGCCAAAATATCATTACCCAATACCATTCTTGCCGACTTACACTGGTGGGCTAAGAATATTGCCACTGCTGATAATCCTATGAGGATAAAAAACTTTAAATACGAAATCTTTACAGACGCCTCTAGGTCGGGCTGGGGCGCTGTATGTGGCAATAAAAAAGCAAACGGGACATGGAAAACCGTTGAGATGGAACACCATATAAACTATTTAGAATTGCTCGCGGTATTTTTAGGCCTGAAAAGCCTCGCTTCAGACGTTACCAACTGTGCAATATTATTACGAATCGACAACACGACCGCTATTAGTTATATCAACCGTATGGGAGGTATACAATTCCCACATTTAAATGACTTATCAAGATCAATTTGGCAATGGTGCGAGGAGCGCCATATTTGGTTATATGCGTCATACGTTAATACCAAACTTAATCGGGCAGATGAGGAGTCTAGGAAAATCAACCCGGACACAGAGTGGGAATTGTCCACCCAAGCCTTTGATACCATTATTAAAAAATTAGGATACCCAAATGTAGATTTGTTTGCTTCACGTGCTAACGCAAAATGTGACGCATTCGTCTCATGGAGACAAGAGCCAGACGCCATGGCGGTAGACGCGTTTACGCTTAACTGGAGCTCTAACTTTTTTTATGCATTCCCACCATTTGCGCTAATACTAAAATGCTTACGAAAGATTGTTGACGATAAAGCTGATGGAATACTTGTATTCCCCTATTGGCCTTCGCAGGCATGGTTCCCTTTCCTGATTAAACTTCTAAAGTCAGAAATCATAATGTTCCCTCCTCATAAACACCTGTTAAAATCACATTTCAGGGACCATCACCCCCTGCATGCCAGCCTTACCCTGGGTGCCGCGAGGCTTTGCGGGCGGCGTTCATCAAGCGGGGAACCCCGTACGAGGCAGTACCTCTAATGCTAGCCTCATTGGCTCAGAATACTTTATGTCAATATGGCGTTACCATAAAACTTTGGTGGGAATATTGCACTTCTAAGAATATTGACGTCTATCATCTTTCGATACCCGAGGTACTTTCCTTTTTAACGGAACTATTTAATAAGGGTTGTTCGTATGGCTCATTAAATAGCCACCGTTCGGCGTTATCTTTGCTGCTTGGCAGCGAGATAGGTACTGATAACTGTGTGAAAAGACTTTTAAAAGGGGCATTTAAATTAAAACCAATAACACCAAAATATAATTCCACCTGGGATCCTCAGGTTGTACTAAATCATGTTTCGTCTTGGTATCCCAACTCCGATATACCCCTTGAAAAAATCACTAAAAAACTAGTTACTCTGTTAGCACTCTGTACAGCTCACAGAGTGCAAACCCTATCCCTCATAAAACTAGAAAACATCACAGAAATTTCAGATGGAATAAAAATTGCCATAGTTGACATTATTAAAACTTCTGCTGTAGGCCGAGAACAACCCATATTAAATTTGCCATTTTTCCGCGAAAAATTAAGTATATGCCCAGCTACGACCCTTAAGGATTATATTTTCGTTACGAAAAATTTAAGGGTTGGTAGCACGAGAACGCTTTTCCTGACATATAAGCGACCTCACAAGGCCGCCAGCAGTCAAACCCTAAGTAGGTGGATCAAACAAGTATTGCATGAAAGTGGCGTAGACGTCAATGTGTTTAGTGCACATAGTACTCGCCACTCTGCTACTTCAACGGCTTTTGCGGCTGGAATCAGCTTAGATACGATCAGAAAGGCGGCTGGCTGGACCAGCAACTCTAAAACCTTTGCCAAATTCTATAACCGACCAATAATCAATTGTAATGATGATTATGATTTCGCTAGATCGATTTGTTTCCCAGAAACCAATGTCAGTGACAATGACGATTCCTAAATATTAAGTGTAGTGCTTAACTGCATATAATAATACCTTTTGTGATTATTAGGCATGTTAAATAAGTATAAAAAATTAAAATAAATTAATAAAAATAATAAGTTTTTATTTTCTCACAAAACTTTCAACTCTAAACATCTACCTGTTAAAACATTATATCGAGAATGAAGCGATGAAATATAATAGATGATTAAACGAACTTTCCTAAAGTGAAGTTCGATCACTATTATATGAGTCGCTTCATTCGAAGATATAAATATAATCACCCACCCATCCCTAGGTGACCCAAAAAAGAAAGTTATGTTCGTGACTCTAAAAAATGAAGTCTACGGCAGCTCCCCACCCCCAGGTGGTGGCCGCCGGAACTACTAATACCGATTTTGAATCAAATGAAGTACTCTAAAAGCGTGCTAGTTGCCTGTAGGTTTAAGGGACTACCTGTTAAAACATTATATCTTCGAATGAAGCGACTCATATAATAGTGATCGAACTTCACTTTAGGAAAGTTCGTTTAATCATCTATTAGTAGAAGAGCCGGCCGCAAATTTTTTAACCGACTTGATACCACGATGAAATACACAATGGGAAACCATAAAAGTGATGCTAAGTCCGAATTCGATAGTCTGCCACGGCGGAACTTGCCGAAAGTACGAAAAAGAAGGCCACTTCCGGTGCGAAAAAAGGGGGCTGATTTAACCCATCTGATACCGAAATAATAATTATGGCAGCAGTTAGAAATTTACATGTAGACACATAAAAGCGAAGTCTGCCAGTATTTTTTTAGCCGGAAGTGCTTGGCAGACGCTCTCAAAGGTGGCCAACGGGACCCCTAATTTAACCCATCTGATACCACCATGAAACCAATTCCAGTCGGTAGGTATGAACCCTCATGTCAGGAATATATAAGTCTGCCAAGGCTATTCCTGCCGAAACACCTTGGCAGACGAGATTATGTAAGCAAGGTCGGCATCGGTTACCCTACACTAACCCATCTGATACCACCATGAAACCAATTCCAGTCAGTAGGTACGAACCCCCATTTTAGGAATATATAAGTCTGCCAAGGTTTTTCCTGCCGAAACACCTTGGCAGACGAGATTATAAGCACGATGACCATCGGTTACCGTACACTAACCCATCTGATACCGCCATGAAACCAATTCCAGTCGGTAGGTATGAACCCTCATTTCAGGAATATATAAGTCTGCCAAGGCTTTTCCTGCCGTAACACCGTGGCAGACGAGATTATGTAAGCAAGGTCGGCATCGGTTACCCTACACTAACCCATCTGATACCACCATGAAACCAATTCCAGTCGGTAGGTATGAACCCCCATTTTAGAAATATATAAGTCTGCCAAGGTTTTTCCTGCCGAAACACCTTGGCAGACGAGATTATAAGCAAGATGACCATCGGTTACCGTACACTAACCCATCTGATACCACCATGAAACCAATTCTAGTCGGTAGGTATGAACCCTCATTTCAGGAATTTATAAGTCTGCCAAGGCCTTTCCTGCCGAAACACCTTGACAGACGAGATTATGTAAGCAGCATCCGCATCCGAGGGATCCGTATTTTGGAATTATACAGATTACGGACATTATTAATAGCTGTAGGCTTATTTATTACTTTATGATTATACATATTTGTATATTATTATGTTATTAATAAAATATATTTATAATTTATTAAACCTAAACTTAATACATTGGAAATTCATTACCTGCTTACGGCAGTAGTAGGGATTAGTGGGTGAGTTCTGGCTCACTGAGCCAGGCCAACATTACAGTCCCTCCCCCTTTTTTCCCTTGTTGAGGCCCTGCAACCTTGCCTTGAACCCAAACTAATGTCATTGTAGCTCGAATCTAACCTAATCTATTTTTATTGCTTTTAAAATATTTCAATTATCTACTTTTGCAAAGTTAAATGTTGTAATCTCTATTTCGCAAAATGGAATTTTAATGTGACTTTAATGTATGTGCAGTCTACTTAGTAATTGGGTTTAAAGATATAAAAACACACATTTTATTTCCTATCCTAAGTATCCTATCCTAAGTTTATTCAAATAATATTCTGAACATATATAGTAACATCATTACTTATTCTGTGTACAGTGGAGAAAACGAATGAAATCATGCAATTTGATTTTGCTATTTTTAAATAAAGAGTAACTAAACAGTATTTTCCACAGTTGTTGGTAATGATACCATCTCTTACAATTTCTCTTCATGAACATTTTATGATACCTAACCTAACCTTCCAGTTTTCGCCCGAATTAATCAAAAAATTCACCATTTACACCAATCAAATAGAAAACGGGTCCGTGTCCGAATTCGCGATGTCGAGTCCGGGTCCGCGTCCGGGTCCAGGTTCAGGTAGAAGTCGAATTCAAAATCTTGCTTCTTTTGCCAGTGGGGTAACTTGCTTAACAATCAATTAGAAAAAGACAAGTCGTCGAGGAGTTCCGTTCTGATCACCATCAGCCATACCACTTCATCAAATGCCACTGTTCTTAATGTAAATCCTTGTTTGCCTGATGAAAATACAAAAGTCACTATACAATGCCATTCAGATTTGTAGAGTTCCCTCGATTCCTTATGTGTCCCATCATTAGAACTTGAGCTTGACGAAAATGTGACTTAAAAACCTAACGTGCTTAACAAACATAACGAAGAGGACAAATCCCCAAACATGAGCTATGCGTCGTTGAAGAGTTCCATTCTGATCATCATCAGCAGTTTCACTTCATCAAATGTCACAATTTTGAATGTAAATGCTTGGTTTGTTTATAAAAACACCAGTATCACTATATGTTAGGGTGGTTCAAAAAACATTTTTTTTCCTAAGGGGCACCCCCTTATTTAGTTACACTTATTATGTTGATAAAATACACCAAGTTTCGTAATTTATCTCAACTACAAGGGGACGCCTCACCACGTTGAAATTTTGTAAGTTGTTTGAAACCCAAAAAAAAGAGTATTATTCAGAATTTTATTTAAATATCTGGTTTCACACTATTTGCACATGTGATGTATAAGTTTTGAAGTAGAAAAACATTTTCTTTCAAAATAATATCTTTTAAATCACACTTTCAAATAATGTGAAAACTACTACTTACATAAAAATCTAAAAAATAGTAACTTATTTTTTTTGGATTTCATACAATTTGAAAAATTTCTAAGTGTTTGAGCACCCCCTTGTAGTTAAGATAAGATTACAAACTTGGTGTATTTTGTCAACATAATAAATGTAACAAAATAAGGGGGTGCCGCTTCTTCTAGCTAGAGTTTGAATTTTTCCCATACAAACGTGAACCACCCTACTACTATATGTAGCACAACGTCCTGAGTGGCGCAGGCTGGTGCATGACAAAGTGCGCGATTTCGAGAAGCAACGTAAAGTTGACCTCGACACAACGCGATGATCTGAAAGCGCGCCAGCCTGCTTCCGTTCACTACCACTATGTGGCTGGTGTTCTCACGTGCCCTCAATGTGCGCGGAGGTTCACCTCCAAGATCGGCTATGTCAGCCATATTCGGGCGCACGAGTGCCGAGCTAACTAGGAGTCGAAGTGGTCGCCATGGTCGAAATCGGCCGGAAGGATCATCATCATCATTTCATTCACCTAGAAGATTTGAAGAGTGCCCTCGATTCCTCATAAATCTCACCATCAGAATTGGGTTTTGACAAAGACGGAACCAATCTGTATGTATATACTTACAAGTTACAACTCATCTAAAAAAAGAATTTTCAAAATCGATCCCGAAATGACGGAGATATCAAACATTAAAAAAACATTTTCATAAATCATTTATTTTATTTTTCGTGATAAACTTAGTGTACATACAAAAGTAACATGCAAGGCTTTTAATACAAACATAATTACAAATTGTTTACCACGAAATGGGCTCGCCTCAGCATAATGCTGACCCGAGAGTCGGCGCTGGTCTTCCGGCGAGTCCATTTTGGTGGGCCACGATCGCAGCTGTACGGCACGGCCTCGTAGAACTGAACGCAATCATGCGGCGGCTGCCAGCGCCATCTGGCCTACGGGTGTGACAAATGACAGATAACCTAAAAGGCAATGCCGCGCAGACAGGGTGCTAACAATAACAATTGAGAATACTAGAACATTTCAAACATAAAACACATGGAATAACTGTGAAAACATTACAAATATTCGGATACAAACAAACAACATAAATAAATAAGAACACACGTGATTAACGTTAAAAAAGGTTACCAAACACACTGTTTATTCTGTTTACCAAAGTGAGAAGTGAAGGAGAGATCAAGAAAATATCTCTTACATAAAAGGCAGATAAAACACACGCGCAAACAGACAGCGATAAAGAAGGGATATGACAGCAAAACTATACATACAGACGCATTGGGTTACTTACAGTGAGGAAAGGACATAAAAACAGGTATTTATTATTATACAATTGCTTGCTATTTAGGACATACATATTAAAATTCAATCTAAAAATATTCTATTTATAATTATAATTACCTTAATATAATTATTGACGAGTAGTTATATTCGCCAGTAATTACCTTATACGGCCCCGACACTATCATTAGCAATGACATGAAATTTCATGACGCTCCAGCGTTTGGTCCAGTCAGGTCATGACATTCCTAAATCTCCCCACACACTTATCAGTATTTCTATCAGTATTTTCATCATTACCTTTCACGGGGAATTTTAAGTTATTATTTTCCTAACCGTTCTTAGTTATGTTGTAGTGTACGTTTTGAAGAACACAAAACCAAGACATTATTCAATCAATCATCGATTCAAATATTTCTAACCTCTCGTAATTATACTATGTACTGTGGCAACTCTATGCCCGATGAGCCAGAAAAATGTAGAAAAAGAAATAGTTAATTAATAAGAATATTTATTTGTTTCAACCTTTTCGTGCGTGCGTGCGCCATGACTGTGTGAAAGATTGGTAGTTAAAAAATGTATCCAAATATTTTTTTTTATTCTTACCACGAACCGGGAATTAAACTATTCTTAAAGTACAATCAGCATCATATAGTAGGTAGCATCCAAAGTACCTATTCAAATAGTTCGGTACGCCATACATACCTATTATATGGTGAACCGAACTATTTGAATACTTTGGATGCTACCTACTATGCGACGCTGACTGTACCTACTGGATTCTTCTGTTATGTAAGAATGTATAATTTGGTTAAGAAAAAAGGTACCTGATATGTAGGGATTGCAATCCGGTCCGGCGGATCCGGTAATCCGGCCGGATCCGGCACATTTTTCAAGATACCGGATCCGGCAAAATTCACCGGATCCGGTCTTGGATCCGGTAAAGTGAATCAAAGCGCTAAAATATAAAATAACAGCTTAAAACACTGCTAAAATTTAAAAGTTCTCGCCAATATTCGAATTTTCTCGCTCGCAAACAGCAACACAACAACTTGTTTGTTAGTTGACGCAAGTCTTCTAGCCGACGAAATATGTGTAGTCGTAGCGTTGAGATTTCCGTGCACCGTAAGATTAGTTTATATTCAATTTATTGTGTTATTTCATTGTAATTTAATGTACATGTTATTTCGTTTTATTTTGTACAAACCATTATAGCCCACTTTAAGACACAGGTTTTTGGGGTATCCGAAATACTAATACTTGTACATAATTATGTTATATATTAAAAAAGTGGTTAGGATTTTGCTGATTAAAACTAGTCGGGGTTTCTGCGGTTGACCTGACGTTTAGTAAAAACAATATCTGTGGAGGTTCGAAGTAAGGAGGTATAAAAAAAGAGTCCGTCATAAAGCAAGTTCAAACGGGATAGTCTTATATGGAACATTCAACCATAAACACTAACTATTCATTCTCAATTAGTCATAAAACTTTTTAAGCTTTACAGGCCTGATTTAGTTAATATGTTTTATCCTTCTTACAAATACATAAGTCAAAATGAGAGATAAAGACCAAAACGAGAAGATCAAAACTATTCATAGCTAATTCAGGCCAGTAACGCGTTTATAAATAATGCCATAAACCAGAGAGTTTACTTATAGGATAGATGCATACTTACAACATGTTATTATATAAGGCCAGAATAGGGATGTTGGCCATATTTAAAAAAAAAATTGAACTCTATGCACGAAATAAAACGCAAAAGGGAATATTACGCAAAAGTCGGCGTAGGGTCCACTAGCAAATTCAGAGGGTCTACTTCGAAATGCGAAAATCGAAATTTCGTTATCAGTCTCTAACGCTCGAATACTCAAGAGTGATATAAAGAGGCAGAAAACGAAATTACGCGGTAAGCCCTCGGTATGTGCTAGAGGCGCCCCCTACGCAGAGTATTGCGTAATATTATTCTATTTCCCTGAATAGGGAATATTACTCGAAACTCTGCGTAGGGGGCGCCACTACCACAATCCATCACAATCTGGGGGTCTACCGCGAAACACGAAATTTCGTTATCTAACCTCTCTATCACTTTCATCATCATCATCCTCACTTTTGCATATTCGAACGATAAAGAGGCAGATAACTAAATTTAGATTTTCGCGTTTCCCGGTAAAAATATAATTAAATTGTTGTAAACAACATAAAATAAAAGGTTTTTAATTTTTATTTCATGTATGGAAACTTTTAGAAAAGGACAGAGATTTTCTTTGTGCATCGTATTCTGCATGTTTTCCTTTTTTCTTAAGAGTCAAGTGAAAATAAACTTTAGAGCAATGATAATAGAGTAGGTATACTTCACTTATTGATTTAAATGCCAGTAATGATTCTTGTTAGTATAAAACCTTCTTCTAAAGTACTTTAAATGACGGAATGAGGGATTAGAGTGATGCGCTCCACTCACTATCAGTATAATGTCATTATTTTGACATTTCTTCAAAAATATTAAAAATGTTTAATAACTTCATTATCGTCCATCATTCTTTCTGTCATTTCTGATACCATCATTCTAACCAATTCACTGTCAGTATAATGTCATTTCTAGTATCATTACTTTGACATAACTCCAATACTGACGGAAATTATTAAAATAAACTTCATTACTTGCCGTCATTCCTTCATGACACTCCCTACACTATCACTAAAAACGTCATTCCGTCAAAGTAATGTCAGTATCCATGATAGTGTCGGGGCCGTATTAAAAGCAACTAGTGTCATGCCTTAAAGTTTCCTGTTGCCGCTGGTGTTGTAGTGTGAATATTTTGAGTTTGGCTTTAAAACTTATAATACTTTCTAGGTTCCTGAGAGGGGGTGGAATGTTATTCCAGCAACGGGTGGCCATGTACTTGAAACTCCCACGGAAGGCAGCTGTAGCATGTCGAGGAGTTACCAACTGCACGCTGCAATTACGTGCGCCAAGTGATCTACGAGTGGACATCCAAGACAACTTCTCAAAAAGATATGACGGAGATTTACAATGCCGAATAGAAAGCTAGATGAAGCTTTCGACGGTGCAGCATTTTAAGAACACTGTGTTTATTTAAGAAAGGAGTCACATGGCCTCTAGGTGGGATATTGAAGCAGAACCGGGCGCAAGCATTTTGCACCCTCTGTATAAGTCGCTTTGTTTTTGATAGGAGACGTGGACCATACACTAAATCCATATAATTTAATTTGGAAAGAACAAGAGCTTCAACTAACTGAGTGCGCAAGGTTTCGTTGATAAATGGTCCTATATTAAAATAAGAGAATGACAAACCTAAAAAATATATATGATGTACATTATCATGCAATCTTCCACCGAAAATTGGTTTGAACGAGATCTAGTAGGTAGTGTTTTTTAATCGTCATAAATCGTAAACCGCAATTTTGTTATGTTGCTTGCTGCTACGGAACCCTTCATGGGCGAGTCCGACTCACACTTGGCCGCTTTTTGGGTTTGCTTTATTATTGTTTTTGTATTATTGAAGTGAAAACTTCTTTAGCGGCGCTGAGCACTTTTTAAGGTAGGGAAAAAATTATACGACGAGACAGCGTAACGCGTAACACGCTGACGTCATGGGTGACGGACAATGTTCATCATCATCATCTCAGCCATAAGACGTCCGCTGCTGAACATAGGCCTCCCCCTTGGACCTCCATTCGTACCGGTTGGAAGCGACCCGCATCCAGCGTCTTCCGGCGGCCTTAACAAGGTCGTCCGTCCATCTTCTGGGTGGACGCCCTACGCTGCGCTTGCTAGTCCGTGGTCTCCACTCAAGCACTTTTCGACCCCATCGGCCATCTTCTCTGCGCGCAATGTGGCCTGCCCATTGCCACTTCAGCTTGCTAATCCGGTGGGCTATGTCGGTAACTTTAGTTCGTCTACGGATCTCCTCATTTCTGATTCGATCACGCAGAGAAACTCCGAGCATAGCCCTCTCCATAGCTCGTTGAGCGACTTTGAATTTTGAGATGAGGCCGATAGTGAAAAACTACGTTTCGGAGCCGTAAGGCATCACTGATAACACACATTGATTAAAGACTTTCGTCTTGAGGCACTGAGGTATGTCGGACAAAAAGACATTACGTAGTTTCCCGAACGCTGCCCAACCGAGTTGGATTCGGCGGTTAACCTCCTTCTCGAAGTTGGACCTACCTAATTGGACTACTTGTCCTAGGTAGATGTACGAGTCAACAACTTCGAGTACCGAGTTCCCAACAGAGACTGGGATGGGCACAACATTGGCATTTGACATAAGTTTCGTCTTGTCCATGTTCATTTTCAAGCCCACCCGTTGTGAAACTCGGTTGAGGTCATCGACCATCATGCTGAGTTCCTCCATCGACTTTGCCATGACTACGATATCGTCGGCAAACCAAAGGTGAGTGATGTATTCGCCGTTGATGTTGATGCCAAGTCCTTGCTTGGAGGCGTCTTCCATTACGGCAGTATACAGTTTCGGAGAGATAACGTCTCCCTGCCTTACACCTCTTTGCAATAGAATCACCTTCGCACTCTGCTCCTGACTCGGACCGACATGGTGGCGTAACTATACAAACACTTCAACACTTCGATGTACCGATAGTCAATATTGTATCGCTGAAGAGACTCAAGCAGTCTAGAGGCTAGTTTAGATCTCGTTCAAACCAATTTTCGGTGGAAGTTTGCATGATAATGTACATCATATATATTTTTTTGTTTTGTCATTCTCTTATTTTAGAAATTAAAGGGGGGGGGGGTGCACGCAATTTACCACTTTGGAAGTGTCTCTCGCGCAAACTATTCAGTTTAGAAAACAATTATATTAGAAACCTCAATATCATTTTTGAAGACCTATCCATAGATACCCCACACGTATGGGTTTAATGAAAAAGAAATTTTAAGTTTCAGTTCTAAGTATGGGGGACCCCCAAAATTTATTGTATTTATTTTCTATTTTTGTGTTAAAATCTTAATGCGGTTCACAGAATACATCTACTTACCAAGTTTAAACAGTTCTTGTAGTTTCGGAAAAAAGTGGGTGTGACATACGGACGGACAGACACACAGACAGACAGACAGACATGACGAATCTATAAGAGTTCCGTTTTTTGCCATTTGACTACGAAACCCTATAAAGGAGGTATTAATTCGGTTTTTTTTAATGTTTGATATCTCCGTCATTTCGGGATCGATTTTGAAAATTCTTTTTTTAGTTGAGTTGTAACTTGTAAGTATATACATACAGATTGGTTCCGTCTTTGTCAAAACCCAGTTCTGAGGGTGAGATTAAGGAGGAATCGAGGGCACTCTTCAAATCTTGTAGGTATACATATAGTAGTAGGGTGGTTCACGTTTGTATGGGAAAAATTCAAACTCTAGCTAGAAGAAGCGGCACCCCTTATTTTGTTACACTTATTATGTTGACAAAATACACCAAGTTTGTAATCTTATCTTAACTACAAGGGGGTGCTCAAACACTTAGAAATTTTCAAATTGTATGAAATCCAAAAAAATTAAGTTACTATTTTTTAGATCTTTATGTCTCTCTCTCTTCAATCGGTCCCTCATTGCTGAGGATCGTGACTCCGTTTGATTCCGTCAACTAGTTGTCTCCATCGGTCCCGTTCTGTAGCTTGGTGGAGTGCGTCGCTGACAGGTATTTTTAGTTCCTCCGCTATTTGGTCCGACCATCGTTTGGGACTTCTACCCCTAGGCCTTTTTCCCTCTATTTTACCGGTCACGATAAGGCGTTCCAAATTGCTGGTATACCTGCGTGCGTAGATGTTTAAGTAAGTAGTAGTTTTCACATTATTTGAAAGTGTGATTTAAAAGATATTATTTTGAAAGAAAATGTTTTTCTACTTCAAAACTTATACATCACATGTGCAAATAGTGTGAAACCAGATATTTAAATAAAATTCTGAATAATACTCTTTTTTTTGGGTTTCAAACAACTTACAAAATTTCAACGTGGTGAGGCGTCCCCTTGTAGTTGAGATAAATTACGAAACTTGGTGTATTTTATCAACATAATAAGTGTAACTAAATAAGGGGGTGCCCCTTAGGAAAAAAAAATGTTTTTTGAACCACCCTAACATATAGTGATACTGGTGTTTTTATAAACAAACCAAGCATTTACATTCAAAATTGTGACATTTGATGAAGTGAAACTGCTGATGATGATCAGAATGGAACTCTTCAACGACGCATAGCTCATGTTTGGGGATTTGTCCTCTTCGTTATGTTTGTTAAGCACGTTAGGTTTTTAAGTCACATTTTCGTCAAGCTCAAGTTCTAATGATGGGACACATAAAGAATCGAGGGAACTCTACAAATCTGAATGGCATTGTATAGTGACTTTTGTATTTTCATCAGGCAAACAAGGATTTACATTAAGAACAGTGGCATTTGATGAAGTGGTATTGCTGATGGTGATCAGAACGGAACTCCTCGACGACTTGTCTTTTTCTAATTGATTGTTAAGCAAGTTACCCCACTGGCAAAAGAAGCAAGATTTTGAATTCGACTTCTACCTGAACCTGGACCCGGACGCGGACCCGGACTCGAGATCGCGAATTCGGACACGGACCCGTTTTCTATTTGGTTGGTGTAAATGGTGTTGGTGAATTTTTTGATTAATTCGGGCGAAAACTGGAAGGTTAGGTTAGGTATCATAAAATGTTCATGAAGAGAAATTGTAAGAGATGGTATCATTACCAATAACTGTGGAAAATACTGTTTGGTTACTCTTTATTTAAAAATAGCAAAATCAAATTGCATGATTTCATTCGTTTTCTCCACTGTACACAGAATAAGTAATGATGTTACTATATATGTTCAGAATATTATTTGAATAAACTTAGGATAGGATACTTAGGATAGGAAATAAAATGTGTGTTTTTATATCTTTAAACCCAATTACTAAGTAGACTGCACATACATTAAAGTCACATTAAAATTCCATTTTGCGAAATAGAGATTACAACATTTAACTTTGCAAAAGTAGATAATTGAAATATTTTAAAAGCAATAAAAATAGATTAGGTTAGATTCGAGCTACAATGACATTAGTTTGGGTTCAAGGCAAGGTTGCAGGGCCTCAACAAGGGAAAAAAGGGGGAGGGACTGTAATGTTGGCCTGGCTCAGTGAGCCAGAACTCACCCACTAATCCCTACTACTGCCGTAAGCAGGTAATGAATTCCCAATGTATTAAGTTTAGGTTTAATAAATTATAAATATATTTTATTAATAACATAATAATATACAAATATGTATAATCATAAAGTAATAAATAAGCCTACAGCTATTAATAATGTCCGTAATCTGTATAATTCCAAAATACGGATCCCTCGGATGCGGATGCTGCTTACATAATCTCGTCTGTCAAGGTGTTTCGGCAGGAAAGGCCTTGGCAGACTTATAAATTCCTGAAATGAGGGTTCATACCTACCGACTAGAATTGGTTTCATGGTGGTATCAGATGGGTTAGTGTACGGTAACCGATGGTCATCTTGCTTATAATCTCGTCTGCCAAGGTGTTTCGGCAGGAAAAACCTTGGCAGACTTATATATTTCTAAAATGGGGGTTCATACCTACCGACTGGAATTGGTTTCATGGTGGTATCAGATGGGTTAGTGTAGGGTAACCGATGCCGACCTTGCTTACATAATCTCGTCTGCCACGGTGTTACGGCAGGAAAAGCCTTGGCAGACTTATATATTCCTGAAATGAGGGTTCATACCTACCGACTGGAATTGGTTTCATGGCGGTATCAGATGGGTTAGTGTACGGTAACCGATGGTCATCGTGCTTATAATCTCGTCTGCCAAGGTGTTTCGGCAGGAAAAACCTTGGCAGACTTATATATTCCTAAAATGGGGGTTCGTACCTACTGACTGGAATTGGTTTCATGGTGGTATCAGATGGGTTAGTGTAGGGTAACCGATGCCGACCTTGCTTACATAATCTCGTCTGCCAAGGTGTTTCGGCAGGAATAGCCTTGGCAGACTTATATATTCCTGACATGAGGGTTCATACCTACCGACTGGAATTGGTTTCATGGTGGTATCAGATGGGTTAAATTAGGGGTCCCGTTGGCCACCTTTGAGAGCGTCTGCCAAGCACTTCCGGCAAAAAAAATACTGGCAGACTTCGCTTTTATGTGTCTACATGTAAATTTCTAACTGCTGCCATAATTATTATTTCGGTATCAGATGGGTTAAATCAGCCCCCTTTTTTCGCACCGGAAGTGGCCTTCTTTTTCGTACTTTCGGCAAGTTCCGCCGTGGCAGACTATCGAATTCGGACTTAGCATCACTTTTATGGTTTCCCATTGTGTATTTCATCGTGGTATCAAGTCGGTTAAAAAATTTGCGGCCGGCTCTTCTACTATAGTTCAGACACGCTCTGTAATTGGGACATTTGATACCTCAGAACCAAAGGTCGTAACGACACATTATCTGTGTAGCCCTTGTGCCTCACACGTAAGATTTATTTTTGATTGATGTCACTTCCTAGAGCCATCTATGGATTTCTTACGCAACTACTTGAACGTTAGGTGTCTCGTTGATAACGCTCCGTCGGTCAATACATAACTTGTTATGAACTTAATTCCCTCCACTGCCCACAGATGGCGGTGTTATCAAACGTTTTAACTTAATATTTATATTGAAGTATGAGTAAAATCTAATTCAATTTCATAATTAAGGCTTTTTATTACTTAAATGTTTTATATTTATAGATAGGGCTTACGGCTAGTTACATCCACCCCCAATAGATTTCAGTTTTTATAATGGATCACAAGAATGAGCTATGGAAACTTAAATCTATTTCTAGACTTGTCGGTGCTTTCCCTCCCCAATTAATCGTGTGGTGTGTATTCCATTACTAAATGACTGTTAGTGACTCAGCTCTGAAATAAGTTCATCAGAATCCTGTCAATAAACAATGATAACTTTTTCCCCAGTCTCCCCGCCCCACCAGCAATACCAAATTGTGGGTTTGGCAGGCTACTAGTTAACCCGTTCTTGCTAGCTCAACCCGGTCGCCTCGAGTATTGCTCTTGCCTCTACGCGAATGGGACCGTACAGTTCCGTAGAATAGCATCTGCTGAGACAACAAAAACCCCCTCGCAAAACGAAGAGACCTTTAATTTTTATAAGTACGAAGCTTGTCAAATTTCATTGCCAAAATTCAAACCAATTTTCATTACTTTATCACCCTCAGCCACGTTTTCTTGGCGCATGTCTCATACTTGAATAAAATATACCGACCTTTAAGTTTATTTGGGTGTATTTTTTTTTTATGGAAATAAACTTAAAATTGACACAAGTAAGTACCTCAATATGGTACGGTAGAGATTGTTTGAAACAAAAATAATTTAACTAAGTCAAATAAAACAAAATATTTACTAATTATTATGCCTCATATTGAAGACAACAACATATAATCGTATTTAATTAATCTCTTGTAAGAGCCTCGTCCGTTCTGGACGCTCCCAGCCCATAAAATATGTCGAGTGTCAGATATATCTCATCCAAAATGAGTGTGTGGTTTTTGAAATAGTTCGCATACCTTGTTGAGTAATAGCTACAAAAAAATACCCCTTTAAACGGGTAGAATCCAATGGATTTTAACCTACTGATAATAATTTTGTAGCTAGTTGTGTATCCCATACCCTCCCCTGTTTGTTCCCCTGCAAAAACCGACAAATCCAGTCTGATTACGCTCTAGCCTTTGTCTATCTGCATCAATCCATTTTTTCTAAAAAATATTCATTCGTCCACTTAGCATCCGTCATCTCATGTACATCCCTCACATACAATCCTCTCAAACTCATAACCATAAGTACTCCATTCACACACACAGATTCATTCCTCCTCAATTACGCTTTCACTCGATTAATACAGACAGCCAACGCCCCGATTAGTAATCAAAATAAAATAAAAAAAATAGAAATTTATATTTAAAATTACATATTCATATGAATATGAGAAAAAAAAAAAAAAAAAAAAACTCGCTCAACCTATCCTCACCCAAGACTAGCCCATTATTTTTAGTTTTATATGCTTCTAAAAAAATCGCCTTTCATTCTTTCATTTATTTCCCTTTTTTTATAATACTCGAAAGTACTTTAATTAAGTAGGTATTAAAATTAATTGATACGTACAAATAAAACCGCACTCATAAGATTTCATGATGACGCTTTGAGATTAATTTTCCCGCCTTTCACTCATTAATGCCGTTCAAAACGCAACTTCGATAACGTACTATGCAATAAATAAACGCAGAAATATACAGACTACGAACAATCAATCCCGAAACGTGCTTAACCATTCCGTTGTTAAACCCCAGATAGTCCATGCAACTGCTTGTAATGTCTACCTATCACTCTACCAAAAGTCCGTAACCGTACATTGTATGGCCGATAAACAACTCTGATCTCACTACCTTAACACCAGGCAAAGCCACTTATAAGAAAACTGACCTAAGGCTGTATGTGATTCATAAATTTGAAATCATAAATATTGACTCTACTTGTTCGTTGCTTCTATATGATTAGCCTATTGAAAGCCAAAATAATTCAAAACATGCTTACAGAGAAAAAGAAAACTATATGCCATTTATAATTTGGATGATGATGATGATGAATCATAAATATTAGCAACCTACCATATATGCTGCTAAATATACTCAAATAACGATTTGTTTTATATACTCAAATAACGATTTGTTTTATAATGCATTTTTCCCTAAAGGTCATTGACATGTCACATTTACATTGCTCTCAATGTACACATAAATATGCACACACAACTTTACAATTCTAATGTTAAAAATTAAATAAAAATCAAGTAGTTATCCATGTTTAACAGGGTTTTGAAATAGCCAAATAGTGGGCTGGACATACTATTAGAACACTTTGGCATCCTAGAGGGCATAAAGAAACAAAGGCAGGCAATTCAAAAGATGGTCCGATGAAAACATGGACCAGATTAGTTCATAATAAGGAAGAGTTGGAGAAGATTGGGAGAGGCCTTTGCCCAAAGTCACACAGAAGCGTTTACCGTAGAATGTAGATTAAGGATAACTGTAGATACAGTATATTAAAAAAATTGTATTCTGAAATAAGGCTATAAATAAATAAATAAATAACAGGGTTTTGAAAACTACAACAGTTTTTACACAAAACATACCCTCAATTACTCATTTGATTTTGAATACCCCGCTGAATACAACAAAACCTTAAGAGTTTGAAAAGTATAAAGTTTTGATTGTTTATTAGCAAAGAAAATAAAATAATATTACAATACTTTTGAAGTCACACGTCTACATATCTCTTCTTGGTCGGCATCTCCATCTCTAAAACTGTGTCTTGAAATTCTATGCAGTCCTTATCAGGGCGTTTTTCAACAGAAAATCCAGGGATTGTAGTTACTTGATCATACTAGCTGCTAGGAGACCGGCTACAAGATCCTACTTGCCTCCATCTTGTCCACATCTTGTCAAAATTATCCAGTTGTCAGCAAGCAATGTGAATGTGACTAAAGTAGTCAAAACTTTCTGAAGTGTCACAACACACACACACACACACACACTGTAACATACACTCTTGAACTTACTTAATTTGAATGTAGTTATTTCAGGTTCTCACTTCACTTAATTACAATTATAAGAATCAGAATCAGAAATTATTTATTTGCATTGGTACAGTATGGGGATGTTACAATATGGTGTTACAGATCATGTACCTAGCTAAGATCTCTATTTACACTTTAAAATGTGTATTGTGTTTGACACATTAACTTATGTAAAAGAAATTCGAACCGTAATACTATTTTAGACGTCTAGGTACACTAAATAGTTAAATACCTATGTGTTCCTAATATAATTACATTTATTTAATTACCCTTGTATTTATTTTTACAGCTGTTCTTAGTTATAAAATAAGGGTTAGGTAGGTACTTTTAGACCAAAGCAGACAAATAAGAAAATAAAAGAATACATACTGAGTTTCCTGGAGTTCCATGAGAAATTGTCCTGTACCACCTGCACCTAGAAGATCCTTTGTCTCCGTCCTTGACCCGTGCAATCAATCACCTGTCCATCTTGATTTCAAAAATACTTGCAAAGAGGACGAGTTCTTTGAATGTTTTATAAACTTCTATTATAGTTATACAGCGTTGTGTCAGCGATTATCCAAAGTACACCTTGCTTTCTTCTTCTCCGCCTATATCTCAAACCTTTATTGAAGCAACCACACATCATTCGTCGTGTTTACTGTCGCACAGGGAAACCGTGATTCAAGTCAAGTACATGCCGAAACGCAGGTTGATGGATTCCAGTCCGATAAGGTTTCCTCTTCCTATATTCTTGAATATCTCCAGATTGCGTGGTCCAGCAGTTGCTTGAACGCGTTAGCCAGCTGTAGCACGTCTTTGTTGTTATTTTCAGCAATGCCACAGATTTCCAAGTAGTTGTAATCACTTGCTCAAGTTTCATCACTTTGAAAGTCAAATAAAATCACAAAACTCACTAAATCTAGTAAATCTTGTCACTCGCGCACAACAATGATCATAAATTATACTCATTTTAACGTAATTTCAATTAAATAACATTACACTTTCTCACAAAACAATAATTTATCCGTAAAAACGCGCTTTGTTTATTTTGCAAGTTAAATAATAAACTGAACCACAGAATAAGTAATAGTATGAACTGTCAAAATTGAAGCTATAGGCGGTCAAACACGTTTGCCAGCAGAAAAAGCGCGAAATTCAAACTTTCTATGGGATGATGACTCATCGCGCCTACGTTTTCCAAAGCCGCATGAAATCGACAGTGTAGACTCGCCTTTTTGCATAGATAATATATTTTTCTAAAGGTGCGCGTGCGCCCGTGAGTAATGTGACGAAATCAAAAACACGCTTTAATATCCCTGGCAACATGGTGCGTGTACACTTGGGAGTATAATGCGACGAATACAAAAACATGCTTTAATATTCCCGGCAACATACAAAACACCACTCACGCAATTTGGTCGGGTATTGTTTGTTTGTAAGTAAGTTTCCAATAGATGGCATAAGTAATTAAATTTGAAAAAGGAAATACTTTATTATTCAAATCCATAATTTGTACGTCATATCAATTTGATGATAAAAACATACAAATACAATGAGAACAATTTAATTATCAATTTAATAGCTTCAAATCACAAGTTATTCTAGACTGAATCGGAACGCTGCTTAAGTGATTTGTCTATGGCAACTCTCGCCTCTGTCAAGCTGTCAACCTGCTGTTGTATTTTCTTCTTGTTCAGTAACGACATTATTTTCTTCATAATTAGTGTTTGTGATGTTATATATTATTCAAAGTTACCCGAGTTACCGGCGTCATACTATTCAAATACCAATACATCCAAGAAACGCTGAGAACCAAACTTTATTTACGCTGTGACGTTGTTTCGTGGATGATTGCGTCAACAATATTACCCACACGGACCAAATTTGAAATATAAAGCAAAGATTGCCTCTGAGAGCGCTTTTACGAGTTTCATAATATTGCAACATTGCAGATTCTGTAGAAAACAAATGATGTGGGAATTCAGAAACATTACATGGCCAATGCTCCCCCTAGAAACTTGTACTTTTTTCGTCAAATGATGGGTGAACCTAGTGCTTTTAACTACGATCCAGTGTACAAACTGTCTACTACAAAGATGTGTAAATGAGTCTAGCTGTCGATAATGTGCATGAAATGGATTAAATAAGGAAACTTCCTCAAAACAAGGTAAGGTTTTATACTTGTTCCTTTATTTAACAGCTAAAAGAGTTAAAGGCTGTTAAATTTACTAGAATATCAGGTAACGGAAAGTAATTTATTTTAAATAAACCTATCTTATAATGCTTATGCCTAATGTATTGTGGCGTCTTATTTCTACTCTGTGTTCAGCAACAAACACATTTCTTTTTGAAAACTGAATGTGACCAAATTTAAGATCAGTGTATAAAAATGACATGTTGGTTTTGGTTTTATGCTGTCTATCTAATGAAGTATTTGTGTTTCACTACACTCTTTCTATTGCAATAAGATTTACAAGCTGTTTGATTTTTCAGCAAACTGACAACTCTAAAAAAGTGAACGCTGGTATGCACAAATCACCACTAAAAGGAATTGAAATTAGACTTTGGAGACTCCTTTGCTATTTTTGATGAATCCAAACAACTGCAAAACGTAAGTATGACATTTCTGCTTTAAGACACCTACTTTCTGGTTCAGTCTTACTGTATTGGGAATTTAATAAATATTGTTATTCTAAATTTCTCCTTGGAAAAGACTCTATTTTTCATGAACTACAAGTTTCCTGAATTTGGAAGTGATATATATTTTTAATACCATAATTATTTGATAATGTCAGCTGAAAATAAACAGGACTTCTAGCGTGTTAATAAATAAATAAATAAATATTATAGGACATTCTTACACAGACTGACTAAGCCCCACGGTAAGGATGAATATTTGCTAATAAATATGCATTTTCTATTGAAAAGGATTCCGCAGTTCTTCTGTAAATTAGATAAAATATGAGGGCCCAAACCTAGCTATGTCATAATTATTTCTCTTATTGCAATAAATCTTACAGTATATGTTTCAATTTTCAGCAAACAAAAATGGTTGCCGGTAGCTGCCAGTGAAACTTCAAGTACAGGGGTGCAAATTCCCAATGTTTATTACCTTCATGGGCTCTTTCAAGTCTTTTAACAATCTCCAAGTAAGTAAGTATAACACTTATGCTACTACTACTGCTCATGCTACTAGAAAGCAACTGTAAACATATGTATGTACCTAGAAAAACAAACTTAGGAAAATTTTAAGCGCTCTCAAAAATAAATTAATTGT